>NC_057797.1:373623524-373760245 GCF_018294505.1 Triticum aestivum | reverse complement strand
CTGCCAGAAACCCTAATCAGTTCGGTCTCACCGATGGGATCTCGGTCTCACCGAGATGGGCTTGCAAACTCTTTGTTGCCTATTGCAACTATTTCGGTCTCACCGAGATATGAAATCGGTCCCACCGAGTTTGCTTGACCAACTCCCTGTTTTTCTTATTACCAAAATCGGTCTCACCGAGTTTGTGTAATCGGTCAAACCAAGTTGACGTTTTACCCTAACCCTAGCACATCAGTCCCACCGAGTTGATCATATCGGTCCCACCGAAATTCCTAACGTTCACATTTGGAACTAAATCGGTCTGACCGAGTTTCATGATTCGGTCCCATCGAGTTTGGTAAATTGTGTGTAACGGCTAGATTTTGTGTGGAGGCTATATATACCCCTCCACCCATCCTTCATTCCTAGAGAAAGCTATCAGAATGTGCCTACACTTCCAACATTCATTTTCTGAGAGAGAACCACCTACTCATGTGTTGAGACCAAGATATTACATTCCAACCACAAGAATCTTGATCTCTAGACTTCCCCAAGTTGATTTCCACTCAAATCATGTTTCCACCAAATCCAAATCTGTGAGAGAGAGTTGAGTGTTGGAGAGACTATCATTTGAAGCACAAGAGCAAGGAGTTCATAATCAACACACCATCTATTACCTTGTGGAGAGTGGTGTCTCCTAGATTGGTTAGGTGTTACTTGGGAGCCTCCGTCAAGATTGTGGAGTTGAACCAAGGAGTTTGTAAGGGCAAGGAGATCGCCTACTTCATGAAGATCTACCCAAGTGAGGCAAGTCCTTCGTGGGCAATGGCCATGGTGGGATAGACAAAGTTGCTTCTTCGTGGACCCTTCGTAGGTGGAGCCCTCCGCGGACTCGCGCAACCGTTACCCTTCGTGGGTTGAAGTCTCCATCAATGTGGATGTACGATAGCACCACCTATCGGAACCACGCCAAAAATCTCTGTGTCTCCAATTGCGTTTGCACACTCCAATCATATCCCTTACTTTCTTGCAAGTTGCATGCTTTACTTTTCGCTGCTCATATACTCTTGCCATGCTTGCTTGAAATGTATTGTGAATGTTTAAACTTGTGCTAAAACTCCACCTTAACTTAAAGAAATTAAAAAGTGCTACTTTTCTTTGTTGAGGGTCTAATCACCCCCCTCTAGACACCTCTTCTCGATCCTACAATTGGTATCAAAGCATTGGTCTCTATTGCTTTGGTTTAATCACCATTGGAGGAAGATGGATGAGTCTATGTTGGGGAGTCTTAGACGAAGAGTGCCTTTACTTGATGGAGAGTTCTTTCATGAGTGGAAATTTGAGATGCTTGAGATTTTCAATGAATATCACTTGAACAAGTATATTACTACTCCTTGTGCACGCCCTGTTGACCCCTTGCGTCCTACCCTTGATGAGTCTATTGACATGATCCGTAATCTTAGAACCGTCAATTTAACCACTAGAGGGTTACCTAGAAACTTGATTGCTAGCTTGCCCGCTCTTGATTGTGCTTACACCATATGGAGATTTCTTGAGGAACGATTTTCAAATTATTCCTTGCAAAACTTAGATGAGATTCTTCACAAGTCTATTGCTTTGAGTAAGATGAATTCCAATGATCCTAAGTTTGGTGATTGCTTATTTGAGCTTACATACCTCATGTGTGCCAAAGGAGATGTTGGAATCATTAGCAATATCATCTCCAAAGCCATTAGAATTCATAAAGATGAACATTGTGATGATCACATATCTAATGAATCACTCTCTCTAGGAATTTATCAATAACAAGACAATGTTGAACATGGATACTATGATGAGGATGATGATAGTGACCTTGATCTCGATGAGTCTATGAGACATTTTGGTCTTATGGCAAATCTTCGCGGCTACATGGCTGGAGGAAAGGAATGGGTTCTTGATAGTGGATGTACCGATCACATGATCGGAGATAAGGACATGTTTTGTGAGCTTGCTGAAAACAACGGCCCTCGAAAGTATGTCACTTTTGGTGACAACTCAAAGGGTAAGGTGGTTGTGCTTGGTAAGGGGGCCATCTCACATGATAGCTCCATACAAAATGTTATGCTTGTTGAATCCCTTGGCTATAATCTACTTTCCGTATCTAGACTTGCTGACTTTGGTTTCAATGTCCTATATACTGAAGTAGATTGCCAAGTGTTTCATAGAGATAATCATAAAATGGTCTTTACCAGTATACATAGAGGTGATCTATACATTATTGATTTCACTAAAAAGGCTCAACCTAGAACTTGCTTAATTGCTAAATCCTCTAAAGGTTGTTTGTGGCATAGAAGGTTAGGTCATGTGGGCATGCAAAATCTTGATAAGCTTATTAAAGGTGACCATATCCTTGGAGTAAAAGATGTTATATTTGACAAGGATAGATTGTGCAGTGCTTGTAAAGTAGGAAAACAAGTTGGAGTAAGTCACCCCGTGAAGAACATCATGACCATGAGAGGACCGCTCGAGCTACTTCATATGGATTTTTCTGGTCCCAATGCCTATAGAAGTCTCGGTGGAAACTCATTTGGTCTAGTCATAGTCGATGATTTTTCAAGATTTATGTGGGTGTTCTTTCTTTATGATAAATCGCAGGTCCAAAAGATCTTCAAGAACTTCGCTAGGAAGGCCCAAAATCAATTTGAAGTGAAGATTAAGAAGGTTCCCAGCGACAATGGAACGGAGTTCAAGAACGCAAATGTGGATACCTTTCTTGACAAAGAAGGGATTTCACATGAGTTCTCCACTACGTACACACCTTAACAAAATGGATTCATTGAGAGGAAGAACCGAACTCTTATTGAGATGGCAAGAATGATGCTTGATGAGTACAAGACGCCAAAACACTTTTGGGCGGAAGCGGTTGAGACAGCTTGTCATGCAACAAATCTTCTATATCTTCACAAGCTACTCAGCAAGATAGCATACGAGCTTCTCACCAGTAACAAACCCTAAGTTGGATACTTTCGAGTACTCAGCTCAAAGTGTTACATTCTTGATAAGCATCGTCGTTCTAAATTTGCTCCTAAATCTCATGAGGGTTTCCTACTTGGTTATGGCTCAAACTCCCACACTTATCGTGTCTACAACAATTTCACCCGAAAGGTTGAAGATACGGTAGATGTGAAGTTTGATGAATCTAACGGCTCACAAGTAGAGCAATTGCCGATTGATGTAGGAGACAAAGATCCTTCGGAAGTGTAGCGACCCGACCTTAGATGGTCAAGCCTCTGTGTATTTGTGCCATCACTGGATCGGTATGCTGGCACACACAGTACATCAATGTATATATCAAAGTGCAATCACATGTATAAATAACATAAAACTGATATATACATCATAAGTCTCAGCGGAAACAATCAATCGGGTGTGGAGTCCCATCAATGCCATCGGCAGGTTGAGTGTAGACCGTAACCCTATGATGTAACTCTTACTCGTCGGAGAAAAATCCTGCAACATGATACGTTGCAGCCGTGTAGGTCAGTACATTGAATGTACCGGCAAGATCACTGTAAGAAAAATAGATGATAAAACTATACTATATGCAATATGGCTTTGTGGCTCTGTGTCTGAGTTTTGTTTTGCATAAAAGCTGGTTTTATTTTCCCTACAACAAAGGAAATGACCGGAGTCTGTACTACGGAGTTTTCTATCATGACATGGTTCCGCCAACCAATGTCTCATAGCCCAAATCATCATAAGTTTGCCACAATTAAGTTATTAGTCTAGTGTTGAGAGTTCCGAGATAGATCCAAGTCCAAAGGCTCAAATTGTCCGCGACTGGGGACACGGCTAATCGATTAGGTTTAAACCCTCTGCAGAGGTTTGTACACTTTACCCGCAAGATACGATCCCTCCCTTTTTGTCCTCGCACTTCATGATGTTTGAGAACAGGACGATCGAAACATGGTCTTCCAAAGAGTTCCTATGACCACTGTCCGGTGCTCATCCAATCCTACCGTAGTTCTACATCTGCTAGCACCGTCCCAGCCAAAGTCACAACTAAGGTCAACCAAGCCAGAGCCCATAATGACTTGCGGTTGCACAAATAAGCTTCCGGGCATGAAGTATTCTTCCCTCTCTTTGAGCCTGGGTGGAGCTTTCCGCATGATATCATGGCGCTTCTCCGGAATCACCGAGTACTGGACGCACCAATGTACCCTTCTTAACCATTCTCCACCCAGAGGTATATTGAATTCTTGTCTTGAGTCTTGAAGTCTTGGCCTTGGAGTTGCAGTCCTTGCAGATGCCATCATGGAGTTGTCGTCATTGACGTAGAGTTCTTCATACTCACACCACTCTGGAGCACTCATACCAACCCCGTATACTACAACGTAGCATTAAAACTATATAACGTCCCGGGCTTGGTAACAGGGAGATGGGTTCCTACCTCATGCATTCTACTGAACTACAAGATTCAATAACACTACTAGAGGGGATGATAAAAAGGTGGCACTACATGCAAGTAAAAAACATAGGTATGAATAACATGGTCAAAGTGAACTTGCCTAGTAAGTTGATGAAGATAATAGCGCTCTCGAAAATAACTTGATATTATTCGTCACTCCGGTGAAAATCTATATTAGCATACATAGCATTCATATAAGCAAACAGTTCTAGCACTAAAAAATAACAACTAATTCAACAAAGAAAATGCAATAATAAACTCAAATGAACTCCAAAGAAACTTCAAGTAAAACCACAAAGAAAACTACTAAGGAAAGTCTACCACACTTTCAAATTAAATAAAGACAGACAGGAAAACAAAAGAAAAAACTAATTAAATGCAAATGATATATAGGCATATTATATATCAAAATGTTTAGAAAAACATTTCTAAAACATGAACTATTTTTAAAGTTCAAATAAAATCCAAAAAATATAAATAAAGTAAACAATGCTATTATTGCATTAAAACCCAACAAAAATCATTTTTAAAATACCAAAATGATTTCAAATTCATTTTATCCTAATTTTCCATTGAAGGGAATCATTTTACCCTTATTTCCATTTATTTATTTTTAGGAGAAAAATAATTTGAATAAAATCCAAATAATTCGAAATTGAAAGGGAGTTTCAAAATACTTCCAAATGACTTTCAATTTGATTCTTTGTAACTTCCAACTCATATTTCATATAATTGAAGAAGTCATTTTATCTTCTCTCGTGAAAATCATTGAGTTGTATAGAGTTTCGAATTTGAAATATTTTCAGATGGAATTCAAATCTTTTCAAACCCTTTTCATTTCAAATGGAAGAAGTCATATCATCTTCACTCTAGGGTTTTGTGATGAAATGAGTTTGAATTCATGGAGGTCAGAATGCAAAGTGAAAGTTTGGGAAAGTCATTTCATTCCCTCGCATTCAACTTTCAAAAAGTTTCAAATTTCACTCAGTTTCACACAAGCAACCACACCATAATCAAACAGACAATCAAAAATATTTGTTTAATATAACATTCCAAAATTTAGAATTTTGGGATGTTACAGGAAGCAATCCAAGACTTGTCTATTGGCAAGATTCGTCCAACGGAGGTGAAGGAGAGTACCTCATCCGTCCAAGTGGAAGCTTCTACCTCACGACAAGGTGAACCAAGAGTTGACACGGAGGCATCCACAAGTGGGACACGCCAAGATGAAGAAAACAAGGAAGTACACCAAGATGAACCTCGTCAACCTCCTTCTCCACCTTGACAAGAGAATGACAACGTCAACAATGAAGAAGGCCAAGAGGAAGAACAAGACGATGAAGAAGATGTTCCACCCCGACCCAAACAAAAGCTCTCATGAGTTAGAGCAAGAGTCACAAGAGACCATCCCATCGAGCAAATCTTCAATCATATCCAAACCGGGAGAATCACTCGCTCTAAAACTTGTTTAGCAATTTTTTGTGAAAATTATTCATTCATCTCTAGCATTGAACCTATGAAGGTTGAAGAAGCATTGGCAGAGCCGGATTGGATAAATGCCATGCACGAAGAACTACACAACTTTGAGAGGAACCAAGTGTGGACATTGGTCGAGAAGCCTGACAACAACCACAACATCATCGGTACCAAATGGGTGTTTCTCAACAAGCAAGACGAAGATGGACAAGTCATTCGCAACAAAGCACATCTCGTCGCCCAAGGCTACACTCAAGTCGAAGGTATGGACTATGGTGAGACATATGCCCCTGTTGCTAGACTTGAGTCCATCCGCATCTTACTTGCCTATGCTAATCACCATGATATCACCCTGTACCAAATGGACATTAAAAGTGCTTTTCTAAATGGTGAAATTGAGGAGGAAGTTTATGTTAAACAACCTCCCAGCTTTGTTAACCTAAGAAACCTGACCATGTTTACAAACTTCACAAAGTTCTTTATGGTCTTAAACAAGCTCCTAGAGCGTGGTACAAATGCTTGACCAAGTTCCTTATTGAAAAAGGCTTTGAGATTGGAAAGATAGATTCTACTCTTTTTACTAAAAGGGTTAATGGTGAATTGTTTGTGTGCCAAATTTATGTTGATGATATCATATTTGGTTCAACTAACCCTCATTTTAGTGAAAAGTTTGGAAAGCTAATGTCAGAGAAGTTTGAGATGTCTATGATGAGTGAACTCAAGTTCTTTCTTGGTTTGCAAATCAAGCAAACTAAGGAAGGTACCTTTGTTTCCCAAACAAAGTATACCAAGGACTTATTCAAGAAGTTCAATATGCAAGAATGCAAAGGTATGAATACACCCATGCCTACTAGTGGACATCTTGACTTGACTAAGGATGGCGAACCGGTTGACCAAAAGGTTTATCGCTCTATGATTGGTTCATTGTTATATCCCTGTGCCTCCCGTCCTGATATTATGCTAAGTGTGTGCATGTGTGCACGATATCAAGTGCCCCCCAAAGAATGTCATCTTAAGGCTGTGAAAAGGATAGTGAGATACTTAATTCATACACCAGATTTTGGCATTTGGTATCCTAAGAGGTCTTCTTTTGATCTTGTTGGCTATTCCGACTCGGACTATGCCGGAGACAAGGTTGATAGAAAGTCCACTTCGGGTACGTGTCAATTTCTTGGTAGATCTCTTGTGTCTTGGTCCTCCAAGAAACAGAACTCGGTATCCTTATCCACCGCTGAAGCAGAATACATTGCCGCCAGTTCATGTTGTGCTCAATTACTTTGGATGACCCAAACTCTTAAAGATTATGGGATCTATGTGAAACATGTTCCATTGCTTTGCGACAATGAAAGTGCTATTAAGATTGCTCATAATCCCGTGCAACATTCTCAAATTAAGCATATTGAAGTTCGTCATTGTTTCATTCGAGATCATATTGCTAAAGGAGATATTGATCTTAAGCATGTTCGTACCGATAAGCAATTGGCGGATATTTTCACCAAACCACTTGATGAGAAAGTATTTTGCCATTTGAGAGGTGAATTGAACATCATTGATGCCTCAAACTTGGAGTAGAAACTCCATTTGGATACATGCAAGGCATGAGCCTATGACTAATCCTTGATATTTCTCTTATAATGATGATCATATGTCTTGGATATACTTGCACCCTTGCATGCTATCTAACCCTTGTAGGTACTTGGATGAATATAAATCTATGAGATTGCAAAACACTCACATCTTGAGCAATCTCTACATCGCCAAGACTCTACAATGTGGTGGTTGAAGACAAGGAAGCATGAAATCCTTGAACATATCCTTTGACAAATTCTATATATCAAATCTCATTTGGTATCAAATTTCATGATTGTCACTTTGGATACACAAGTGCTCTTCCTTGCAAGGCTAACCCATGTAGGTAGATGAACTTAAACTACAAGTGGTGCTCCCAACTCATTGATGAGCTACATCAACCCTGAGCATCCCACACAAGTTCAACTACATGATCAAGATCAACACCACCACCCAAGGTATGTTATTCCATCTTAGAGAAGCTTTACCCCAGTCATGGGTCAAAGCAGATCAACAAGATGTGAATACATCAAAATGCTTAAATTAAAAATGGCAACCCCATTTTGAGCCTAAACGATGAGTATGACCTACGATCAAGTGTTCTCACTTGAATCCTCAGTCAATATACTCTAACATAGGTGACTTTTTCACCAACCAATTCTAGATGAAGTTCTCTAAGTGTTTGTTTGAGTTCATGCATTTGTGCCTAGCATGTTTCCCTTTCACTTCATCTAGATTTCTTTTCGTTTTCTCTATTATGTTCTGCATTACCTGCATCCAATTCATTGCAATTTTTTTAGTTAATTCCTTGCAAATCTTTGTGAGATCTTACTTGCCTAGTGAGCTGAGATGACAACTGTTTTCTCTCTGTATTGAACTCGGCCTCACCAGTTTGTCTTTTTCGGTCTAACTGAACTACCTTGGTGCCATCGAAGGGAGCAACTCGGTATTACCAATTTCAATGCTGATGAGACACTTTGCCATTTGTATCTTGCATATTTGTTCCAGCTCCACTCGATGATTCTTGTCCTCTACCAGCATCTTATATTACATGTTGCTCTGTTTTGTGACTCAAGGACCAAACCCTTTTTGACTCACATTCCAGAAGACCCTTCTTGGAAATTGATGTCAAAAGGGGAGAGAGATCACATCAAAGCTTAATCACATCAAAGGGGGAGAGTACTTAATCACATCAAAGGGAGAGAGACCCCAGATGCTTGGTATTCAAAGAGGAGAGAAGTCACATGTCTTTAAGAGGGGAAAAGACATGTATATGTTATGTTTGTTTTGCTTTGTTTTTCCTTTACCCTATCTTCTCCCATTATCCAATATCAGATTCAGGGGAAGAAAGGCATCTAAGGGAAGGAAATCATCGAATTCATTGCATATATGTATTCTCTGGGGACATGTCTATATCTAATAGAGTACCTAGTACTCACTCTCTACATGTCATCCCAATCTTGGTACTCTTTTGGTTTGCTGTTCTTGCTCTGTTTAGTAAATGTTTCTGTGTTATCTAACCTTGTTTACTCAGGTTCATCTCTTCCAAAGGCACTCAAGACCACAAGGTAAGTATATGCATCACACTCATGTGCATGGTGATCTCTTGCTGATGTACATATTGTTTATAAGAAGGAGTCATGAACATGAAGGTATATTTCATGTATCCACGTCATTTTCTCTGATGCATATAGCCAAGATACATGTAACTCATTGCTTGCTCTGCCATGCTCATGCATTCACATGCTCTTATATTCCATATTTACATGATTGCATACATGTAGGGGGAGCCTATGCATGTTACACGTCCTTTCCAAAGCTTTACTTGTTATTCTTCATATCTTTATCTAAAGCTTTGATGTATGGTGTCATCAATTACCAAAAAGGGGGAGATTGAAAGCACAAGTGCTCCCTGGGTGATTTTGGTAATTAATGTCAACATATCTCTTGTTGGACTAATACTTTTATCTAGAATATATCATATAAGTTCAACAGTGGAGTGGCTTGGACAAGAGGATGTGGAACCCCTTCAAGATGCTAAGGACAAAGATTGGCTCAAGCTCAAGATGCTACATTTTCATTTTAGTGATCCAAGATCACATTGAGTCTATAGGAAAGCCAATACTATTAAAAGGGGATGAGGTGTTGCTTAATGGCTTGCTTGCTCAAAATGCTTAGTGATATGCTCCAAAAGCCCTCAACCACTTTCTCATATCCACATATGTCCCAAACCAAAAGTCAAACTCAGCCCCACCGGTTTGATCTATCTAGCGCCATCGAGTTATAGGATCGAAAGTATGCCTAGAGGGGGGGGGTGATTAGACTACTTGACCAAATAAAAATCTAGCCTTTTCCCAATTTTAATTCTTGGCAGATTTTAGCAACTTAGCACAAGTCAAGCAATCAACCTACACATGCAATTCTAAGAGTATAGCAGCAGAAAGTAAAACAATTGCATATGAAGGTAAAGGGAGGAGTTTGGAGGGAGCAAACGCAATGTAGACACGGAGATTTTGGCGTGGTTCCGATAGGTGGTGCTATCGTACATCCACATTGATAGAGACTTCAACCCACGAAGGGTAACGGTTGCGCGAGTCCACGGAGGGCTCCACCCACGAAGGGTCCACGAAGAAGCAACCTTGTCTATCCCACCATGGCCATCGCTCACGAAGGACTTGCCTCACTAGGGTAGATCTTCATGAAGTAGGCGATCTCCTTGCCCGTACAAACTCCTTGGTTCAACTCCACAATCTTGACGGAGGATCCCAAGTGACACCTAACCAATCTAGGAGACACCACTCTCCAAGAGGTAACAAATGGTGTGTTGATGATGAACTCCTTGCTCTTGTGCTTCAAATGATAGTCTCCCCAACACTCAACTCTCTCTCATAGGATAGGAATTGGTGGAAAGATGATTTGAGTGGAAAGCAACTTGGGGAAGGCTAGAGATCAAGATTTATGTGGTTGGAATGGAATATCTTGACCTCAACACAAGTGTAGGTGGTTCTCTCTCAAAAAATGTATGTTGGAAGTGTAGGCATGTTCTGATGGCTCTCTCCTCGAATGAAGAGTGGGTGGAGGGGTATATATAGCCTCCACACAAAATCTAACCATTACACACAATTTACCAAACTCGGTGGGACCGAATCATGAAACTCGGTCAGACCAATTTAGTTCATAATGTGATCGTTATGATTTTCGGTGGGACCAACATTTCAACTCGGTGAGACCGATTTCGTTAGGGTTAGGGCATAACATAATCTCGGTGAGACCGATTACACAAACTCGGTGGGACCAATTTTGGTAATAGACAAACACAGAGTTGGTCAGGCAAACTCGGTGGGACCGATTCACTCATCTCGGTTGTACCGAAACGTTACGAAAGGGAAACAGAGAGTTTGCATTGCAATCTCGGTGGGACCGATCGCTCATCTCAGTTTGACCGAAACATTACAAAGGGAAACAGAGAGATTACAATCCCATCTCGGTGAGACCGAGATCCCTATCGGTAAGACCGAAAAGACTAGGGTTTCTGGCAGTGGCTATGTCAAATGGACTCGGTGGCGCCGGATAGACAGATTCGATGGGGCCGAGTTTGACTTTTGGTTTGGGACATATGTGGATGTGAGAAAGTTATTGAGGGTTTTTGGAGCATATCACTAAGCACTTTGAGCAAGAAACTCATTAACCAACACCACACCCTCTCTTGATAGTATTGGCTTTTCCTATGGACTCAATGTGATCTTGGATCACTTAAAATAAAAAATGTAGAGTCCTAAGCTTTGAGCTTGAGCCAATCCTTTGTCCTTAGCATTTTAAGGGGTACACATTTCTCATCCATGCCATGCCAATCATTGAGCTTTCCTGAAATATTTATCTTGAAGTAGCATTAGCTCAATGAGCTATATGTTGTTAGGAATTACCAAAACTACCCAGGGATAGTTGCACTTTCAATCTCCCCCTTTTTGGTAATTGATGACAACATATATATCAAAGCTTCGACAAAATATAATAGGATAGAAAAACATCGTCGCTTTGAGAAGTATGTGATAAGCAAGAGCTCCCCCTAAATTTGTGCATTATTTTAAAATTTGCTTTTGAATGCAAATGCACAATCGATTAGGATCATGGGTTACTCTTCCATGTCACATACATCTTGGTGGGGCGCTCAAAATGATAGAAGTTAAAAACATGCACTCATCACCAAGCAAGTGAATGATCATATAGGGATACAAGAGATAATATCATCCAACAAGCATTAAGGGTAGCATATGATCAAACACATGATAATATAAGTATCTCACAAGGACATAAAGTATCTCACACAAGCACACAATAAAGTAGTTCAACCAAAATAGCAAGAGAGATAAAAAGCAAGACACTCTCTCTCGAAGCCTATGACCTATACATATTTCTCCCCCTTTGGCAACAAGTTACCAAAAAGTTTGAAAATGCATAGTGCTATACGTCTCTCAAGTTTGATCTTCGGGAGGTGGTGTAGAGATGACTCCAAGGACGAAAGTTTATGTTGATGTAGATGGAGCTGGTGGAGTGGCTGCTGGAGCTGGTGGCACTAAGGCTGTAGCTATTGGAGTTGATGTTGTAGCTCTAGAATCTGTGACTGGCACTGCAGCAGACCTTGGACCTCGTGGCACTCGCTTGAAAGCATCAGTGGTCTTTCTTCTTTTCAGCATAAACATCCAAGTCATCCTCACTTTCTTTTGGGGCATTGATCAACTGAGTGTTGGGGAACGTAGTAATTTCAAAAAATTTCCTACGCACATGCAAGATCATGGTGATGATATAGCAACGAGGGGAGAGTGTTGTCTACGTACCCTCGTAGACCGAAGCGGAAGCGTTGACGCAACATAGAGGAAGTAGTCGTACGTCCTCCAGTTCAACCGATCCAAGTACCGTTACTCCGGCACCTCCGAGTTCTTGACACGCGTACAACTCGATGACGCACCCTCGATCTCTGATCCAGCAGAGGTGCCGAGGGGGAGTTCCGTCAGCACGACGGCGTGGTGACGATCTTGATGTTCTCCTGTTGCAGGGCTTCGCCTAAGCACCGCTACAATATGACCGAGGTGTAATATCGTGGAGGGGGGCACCACACACGGCTAAGGAACGATCAATGATCAACTTTTGTGTTCTAGGGTGCCCCCCTACCCCCGTATATAAAGGAGGGAGGGAGGAGGTGGCCGGCCCTAGGGGGGGCGCGCCATGAGGAGGGGGAAACCTACTCCAAGTAGGTTTCCCTCTCTTTTCCTTATCTTATTTGGAGGGGGAAGGAAAGAGTACTAGTATTAGGAAGTAGTACTAGTAGTAGTAATAGGAAGAGGGGGAAGGAGAAAGGAAAGGGGGGGCCGGCCCCCTCCCCAATTCGGATTGGGCTTGGGGGGGCGCGCCCCCCTCCCTTGCTCCTTCTCTCTTCTTCCTACATGGGCCCAATAAGGCCCATATACCTCCCGGGGGGTTCCGGTAACCTCCCGGGGCTCCAAACTTCTCCGGAACCTTTCCGGTGTCCAAATATATCCGTCCAATATATCAATCTTTATGTCTCGACCATTTCGAGACTCCTCGTCATGTCCGCAATCATATCCGGGACTCCGAACAACCTTCGGTACATCAAAATACATAAACTCATAATATAACTGTCATCGAAACCTTAAGCATGCGGACCCTACGGTTCGAGAACGATGTAGACATGACTGAGACACATCTCTGGTCAATAACCAATAGCGGGACCTGGATGCCCATATTGGTTCCTACATATTCTACGAAGATCTTTATCGGTCAAACCGCATAACAACATACGTTGTTCCCTTTGTCATCGGTATGTTACTTGTCCGAGATTCGATCGTCGGTATCCAATACCTAGTTCAATCTCGTTATCGACAAGTCTCTTTACTCGTTCTATAATACTTCATCTTATAACTAACTCATTAGTTACATGCTTGCAAGGCTTAGGTGATGAGCATTGCCGAGAGGGCCTAGAGATACCTCTCCGACAATCGGAGTGACAAAACCTAATCTCGAATTATGCTAACTCAACATGTACCTTCGGAGACACCTGTAGTACTCCTTTATAATCACCCAGTTACGTTGTGACGTTTGGTAGTACCCAAAGTGTTCCTCCGGTAAACGGGAGTTACACAATTCTCATAGTTACAGGAACATGTATAAGTCATGAAGGAAGCAATAGCAGAATACTAAACGATCAAGTGCTAAGCTAACGGGATGGGTCATGTCAATCACCTCATTCTCCTAATGATGTGATCCCATTAATCAAATGACAACACATGTCAATGGTTAGGAAACATAACCATCTTTGATTAATGAGCTAGTCAAGTAGAGGCACACTAGTGACTATATGTTTGTCTATGTATTCACACATGTATCATGTTTCCGGTTAATACAATTCTAGCATGAATAATAAACATTTATCATGAAATGAGGAAATAAATAATAACTTTATTATTGCCTCTAGGGCATATTTCCTTCACTGAGCCCATTATTCAATAGTAGATTGGTACCTTGTACCTTCAGACATCCAAATGATCTTCCCATCAGGGTAGAAGTGGGCAGTGGAGTAAAACTGTATGATCAGCTCATCATTCCACTTGGTGAGCTTCTGGGCAACAAATGTATCAACTCCACATGCTTTGAAGCTGTCATATACACCTGGGTAGTGATCTTCATTCTTCTTGATGTACTCCCAGTTAACCCATCTCATGTCACACACTATGGGCTTCTTGTCAGGCAGAACTGTCTCATAGAAGTCTTGTTGTTCCTTGATGTGAAACATGTAATCCACAATTCTCCTCCTGACAGCGTATGGATCAGACTGCCTCCATAATCTCAGTCCTGAATCCTTCCTGATTTTCATGTTTTCTGCAACAAGATGTGCATCATTGTGGTCAGGGATCTTGGGCTTCAACTTTCTCAAAACAAGTGAGTCATCTTCCTATTCTTCAGCAGCTTCAGGCACCGGGGCCTTGTTCTTTTCCTTAGCTGGTATACTCCTGGTGTTCCTCTTGGGTTTTGGAGGTTTCTGAGCAGGAGCTTTAGGAGCAGGTTTGGGCTTAGATGGAGCAGCCCCTGACTTGATTGCATCTCCCATAAGTTTCTGAGCCTTAGGAGCTGGTGCAGCATCCTCTTCCTCTTCATCTGAACCTCTCATTATGGATGATCTGCCAAGCACTCTGGCAGTGGTCTTCTTGACCATTTCCTTACTTTTCTTCCCTTCTCCAACTGCCTCTTTAGTTGGCTTGGAGGTTTCACCAGTGGATGCTCTGGCCTTAGACATATGAACTCTCTTTGCTGGTGCCTTCTTATGCATCCCTGGCTTAACTGTAGCAGCTGTGCCATACTCCTTTTCAATACCTTTTTCCTTGAAGTGGCCTCATCCTCAATGGCCACATAATCCTCATCCTCATATTCTGAGGTTTTCTTCTTCCTAGATCTGGTTGCTGCCTTAGGTAAGTTGCTTGGAGTGCTCCTTCTTCCATCATCAGAAGAGCTGGAGGGACTAGTTCCCTCACTCATCTGGACCTATTCTTCAGATTTGTTCTGGCTGTCACTTTGATCAGACATCTTGCAGGCAAACTGTCAGCAGACCCTGTGAATAGGTTGTAGATGAGGTAGAGTAGATGAGCATCACAAAGTACAGAGGTTTTGCAAAATAATTGAGTCAAAAAGCTTAGTTTTTGTTCTCTACAGAAATGATCTCGGAGCTACCGAATTGACAAACTCGGTGATACCGAAGCAACACTTGGAACCTAAACTAGTGAACTCGGTAGGGCCGAGTCACCGTTCGGTGGCACCGAGATTGCTAGGGTTTCACAGAATCTTGAACTCGGTCACACCGATTTTCATGTTTCGGTCAGACCAAAAAGCGCATGTGCAATGGCCAAGGCCGAATCGGTGAGACCGATTTCTACAGTTCAGTCGGTTCGAGATGAGTTCTGAAGAGAGTAACCCTAAAATTTTTGAGTCAATCTAGACCTAAGGGAGTTTTAGCTGGATGGATGAATCTCAATCGTGGCAAGAAACATGGCATTGTCATTGTGCTAGGAATTAGAGTGAAAAAGACAGCACAAGGGGTCGAACACTTACCCTAGAGCGACGAGTGTTCGCTACGGCGGCAACGACAAAGAAGATTACCGTTGACGGCGGCGGAGACCAGCGGCGGGAGGTCGCTGGTGGCGAGAGGACGATCCGGAGACCTGAAGAGGCAGAGCAGGTTACGCGCGGGTGAAGGGTTTCAGAAAAATTTCCAAAATTTGACCCGTCAGTATATATAACCTGACCTTGTCGGTGTGACCGAGTGGAACAACTCGGTGGCACCGAGATGCAGAACTGCAAGCGGTTACTGCAACTCGGTGTGACCGAAATGTTCTAATCGGTTGCACCGAGATTGAAAACCTAGATCAACTTAGTGATCTCGGTGTGACCGAAATGGATGACTCGGTCATACCGAAATGCACCAAAAGGTTTTAGAAGTTTAAGTCTATGACGAATCGGGGACTCCGAGTGCTCCTCACACAGAGTGGTTCGAATCTGACTTGATCAAACTTTGTGATGTAGCATGAATAGAGTTTGAGACGAGAAAATCATAGATAGCTAGAGGGAGTTCATAGGCATTCTTGTCCATCCATTTGGTAAAAGAGAAAAAGCCAAACAATCAAAGCAACAAATGGATGTCCTTGAATGAGTAAAATAAGCATCCAACATGCTCACACAATAAGATGGCAAAAGAAATATGTGACAAAGCATGCACAATCACTCTAGCATCTATCAAGCAATTTGGCGATGACTAGGTCATCTATATACGAGTATAATGACTTATGAGTCAAATGAGAACATTTGATCGTAGGTCATACTCATCGTTTAAGCACAAGTGGGGTTGCCACTTTTACATAAAGCATTGTTGTGTTCACACCATTAGAGTTGCTTTAGCTCAATTTATTGGAGTAAAGCTCCCCCTAGATGTGATATTCCCCCTAAGAGGGATGAACTAACCTTGGGTTTTGTCGATGATGACTTCATGTAGGTGTTGAAGATGTAGATGCTCAATGTTGGTGTAGATCTTTTGGAGCAATCCTTTGGAGTGAGTTGCACTTTCAATACCTACACGGGTTAGTCCCACAAGGAACAAACAAGGATATCCATAGACATAGAGTGATGTTCACATAGGATGATGTCCATGAAAGCATTAGGTTACCTTGTCCCTTGTCTTACCAACAAGAGGGTTTGTGACTCCTTGAACTAGTGCAAGATATGGAAGTTGTTTGCACTTGTCCTCTCCAAAATGATATGAGTGAAGTATGTTGGCGGAGTCACCCTTAAGAAATCTATAGTTCTTCTTCTTCGGGATACACACCATCTTGATGGGAATCCTTGGAGTTATAGTCGTACTTGATGAAGTGGAACTTGATGTAGTCTTGGGAACCCACTTGACCAAGGCCTTAGGCGCTTCTTCAAATGCATCAATCTCCTCTTGAAGCATGTCCTTGCCTTTTAGCTTGTGGTCTTGTGGTGGAAGATCATCTTGAGCTTGTGTTCCTTGGAAAGAAGTAGGATCATACTTCTCTTGTTGAGGAACAAACTTCGTATTGGGGTATTGATATTCTTCCCGCTCAACTCCATTGGCATTGAACTTTCGTTCAAAACCTACACCTTGATTCTTCCGGTGTCTTCCTTGCTTGCGTACAATTTCCTTGAATTGCTTACTCCCGGCAAGGCTCTTGTAAACACCTTTCTCTATAATTCCCTTCAATAAGCTGTTTTATTGCTCAAGTGTAACTTGGCTAAGAGAATCATTAGTGGAATCAAGAGAACTACTAGAAGCAACAATATTGGATTTAGCATGATTGTCGTTACTACTAGAAGAAGAATCTTTCTTACTCTTGTTGCTAGATTTAACTTGTGGAATGTAAGTAGACAAGAGTAAATGCTTGGCAATGTAAGAAGAACTTTTCTTGTGAAGATCATCATTGATTGCTTTTAAGAACTCATGCTCTTGCTCAAGGTTGAGTTTTTCAAAGCGTAGCTTCTCATGAGTCTTTAAAAGTTCTCGATGATCTTCCAAGGTAGTTTCATGAGCTAAATTAAGAATGTTTAGTTCTTTAGTTAGATGCTCAATCTTATTCTTATCATCTTCATTTGTTTTATCTTGATTATTATGATTAATAGCAAGTTCATCATAGTTTTCATAACTAGAGTTGTCAACAAGTAAATAATCATCTCCTAGCAAATCATCTTCATCACTATTGAAATCAACATACTCGGGGTGTGTTACCTTTGGACCTTTAGCCATGAAGCATCTTCAAATTCCTTCATTTGGTGAGTCAAATATGTCGTAGGAGTCGGTTGACACAAGTGCTAGATTGGCAACACCTTCATCTTGAGTATATTCGGAGTTGGAGTGATAGCTTCTTTCAGAGTGATTGTCGGAGTCGGAGCCGGATACCCATTCACCAACATGAGCTTGATGTCTTCTTTTTGTGTAGTGGGGGTGTCCTGGATTAAGGGGTCCTCGGACAGACAGATTATATACTTTGGCCGGACTGTTGGACTATGAAGATACAATATTGAAGGCTTCGTCCCGTGTCCGGGTGGGACTCTCCTTTGCGTGGAAGGCAAGCTTGGCGATTCGGATATGTAGATCTCCTTCTCTATAACCGACTCTGTGTAACCCTATCCCCCTCCGGTGTCTATATAAACCGGAGGGTTTAGTCCGTAGGGCGACAACAATCATAATCATAGGCTAGCTTCTAGGGTTTAGCCTCTACGATCTCGTGGTAGATCAACTCTTGTAATACTCATATCGTCAAGATCAATCAAGCAGGAAGTAGGGTATTACCTCCATCGAGAGGGCCCGAACCTGGGTAAACATTGTGTCCCCCGCCTCTTGTTACCATCAGCCTTAGATGCACAGTTCGGGACCCCCTACCCGAGATCCGCCGGTTTTGACACCGACATTGGTGCTTTCATTGAGAGTTCCACTGTGCCGTCATGATAAAGGATTGATGGCTCCTTTGATCACCGGCAACGATGCGATCCAGGGTGAGGTTTTTCTCCCCGGACAGATCTTCGTATTCGGCAGCTTCGTACTGCAGGCCAATGATAACCCACAAGTATAGGGGATCGCAACAGTTTTTGAGGGTAGAGTATTCAACCCAAATTTATTGATTCAACACAAGGGGAGCCAAAGAATATTCTCAAGTATTAGCAGATGAGTTGTCAATTCAACCACACCTGGAAACTTAATATATGCAGCAAAGTATTTAGTAGCAAAGTAATATGATAGTAGTGGTAACGGTAGCAAAAGGTAACAGTAGCAAAAGGTAACAGTAGCAAAAGTAGTGTTTTTGGTATTTTGTAGTGATTGTAACAGTAGCAACGGAAAAGTAAATAAGCAAAGAACAATATATGGAAAGCTCGTAGGCAATGGATCGGTGATAGAGAATTATGCTGGACGCGGTTCATCATGTAACAGTCATAACCTAGGGTGACACAGAACTAGCTCCAGTTCATCAATGTAATGTAGGCATGTATTCCGAATATAGTCATACATGCTTATGGGAAAGAACTTGCATGCCATCTTTTGTCCTACCCTCCCGTGGCAGCGGGGTCCTTACGGAAACTAAGGGATATTAAGGCCTCCTTTTAATAGAGTACCGGAACAAAGCATTAACACATAGTGAATACATGAACTCCTCAAACTACGGTCATCACCGGTAAGTATCCCGATTATTGTCACTTCGGGGTTAACGGATCATAACACATAATAGGTGACTATAGACTTGCAAGATAGGATCAAGAACTCTCATATATTGATGAAAACATAATAGGTTCAGATCTGAAATCATGGCACTCGGGCCCTAGTGACAAGCATTAAGCATAGCAAAGTCATAGCAACATCAATCTCAGAACATAGTGGATACTAGGGATCAAACCCTAACAAAACTAACTCGATTACATGATAAATCTCATCCAACCCATCACCGTCCAGCAAGCCTAGGATGGAATTACTCACGCACGGAGGTGAGCATCATGAAATTGGTGATGGGGGATGGTTGATGATGACGATGGCGACAGATTCCCCTCTTCGGAGCCCCGAACGGACTCCAGATCTGCCCTCCCGAGAGGTTTTAGGGCTTGACGGCGGCTCCGTATCGTAAAACACGATGAATTCTTCTCTTTGATTTTTCTCCCCGAAACACAATATATAGAGTTGGAGTTGGAGTCGGAGAGGCACCAGGGGGCCCACAAGGTAGGGGGGCGCGCCCTAGGGGGGCAGGCGCGCTCCCCACCCTCATGGACAGGTGGTGGCCCCCTGGCCTTCATCTTTTGCAGGTATTTTTTATATTTTCCAAAAAGTTGCTCCGTGAAGTTTCATGTCATTCCGAGAACGTTTGTTTCTGCACATAAATAACACCATGGTAATGCTGCTGAAAACAACGTCAGTCCAGGTTAGTTCCATTCAGATCATGCAAGTTAGAGTCCAAAACAAGGGCAAAAGTGTTTGGAAAAGTAGATACGACAGAGACGTATCAACTCCCCCAAGCTTAAACCTTTGCTTGTCCTCAAGCAATTCAGTTGATAAACTGAAAGTGATGAAGAAAAACTTTTACAAACTATGTTTGCTCTTGTTGTTATAAATATGTAAAGCCAGCATTCAAGTTTTCAGCAAATATTATAACTAACCACATTCACAATAACGCTTAGGTCTCAAGTTTACTCATATCAATGGCATAATCAACTAGCGAGTCATAATAATAAATCTCGGATGACAACACTTTCTCAAAACAATCATAATATGATATAACAAGATGGTATCTCGCTAGCCCTTTCTGAGACCGCAAAACATAAATGCAGAGCACATTTAAAGACCAAGGACTGACTAGACATTGTAATTCATGGTAAAAGAGATCCAGTCAAGTCATACTCAATGTAAACTAACAATAATGAATGCAAATGACAGCGGTGCTCTCCAACTGGTGCTTTTTAATAAGAAGACGATGACTCAACATGAAAGTAAATAGATAGGCCCTTCGCAGAGGGAAGCAGGGATTTGTAGAGGTGCCAGAGCTCGGTTTTTGAAACAGAGGTGAATAATATTTTGAGCGGTATACTTTCATTGTCAACATAACAACCAAGAGATGGCAATATCTTCCATGCTACACACATTATAGGCGGTTCCCAAACAGAATGGTAAAGTTTATACTCCCCCTTCCACCAACAAGCATCAATCCATGGCTTGCTCAAAACAACGAGTGCCTCCAACTAACAAGAGTCCCATGGGGAGTTTTGTTTGCAATTATTTTGATTTAGTTTGCATAAAGCATGGGACTGGGCATCCCGGTGACCAACCATTTTATCTCGTGAGTGAGGAGCGGAGTCCACTCCTCTTGAGAATAACCCGCCTAACATGGAAGATATGGACAACCCTAGTTGATACATGAGCTATTCGAGCATACAAAACATGATATTTATTTTAAGGTTTAGAGTTTGGCACATACAAATTTACTTGGAACGGCAGGTAGATACCATATATAGGTAGGTATAGTGGACTCATTTGGAATAACTTTGGGGTTTATGGAGTTGGATGCACAAGCAGTATTCCCGCTTAGTACAGGTGAAGGCTAGCAAAAGACTGGGAAGCTACCAGCTAGAGAGCGACAACAGTCATTAACATGCATTAAAATTAATCAACACCGAATGCAAGCATGAGTAGGATATAATCCACCATGAACATAAATATCATGAAGGCTATGTTGATTTTGTTTCAACTACATGCGTAAACATGTGCCAAGTAGAGTCACTTAAATCATTCAGAGGAGGATACCACCCTATCATACCACATCATAACCATTTTAATAGCATGTTGGCACGCAATGTAAACCATTATAACTCATAGCTAATCAACCATGGCATAAGCACTATGATCTCTAGTTGTCATTGCAAACATGTTTATCCATAATAGGCTGAATCAAGAATGATGAACTAATCATATTTACAAAAAAAGAGGTCGAGTTCATACCAGCTTTTCTCATCTCAGTCAGTCCATCATATATCATCATAATTGCCTTTCACTTGGACGACCGAACGATGTGAATAATAATAATAATAGTGCACGTGCATTGGACTAAGCTGGAATATGCAAGCATTCAATAAACATGAGAAGACAAGGCAATATGGGCTCTTTTGTGAGATCAACAATAATGCATATAAGAGCCACTTCAACAATTTAATTATGGTCTTCTCCTATCGACCCCCGAAGAAAAGAAAAGAAATAAAACTATTTACACGGGAAAGCTCCCAACAAGCAAAAGAAGAACATGAAATCTTTTTGGGTTTTCTTTTTAATTACTACTACAAGCATGGAAAGTAAACTAATTAAAACATACAACTAATTTTTTTGGTTTTTCTTAAGGTTTATTAAACACACAAGAAGAAAGCATAAAAAGGAAAATAAACTAGCATGGATGATATAATGAAAAAGTATGAGCACCGACATCTAGCAATGAGTGTGTGAACATGAATATAATGTTGGTGCGAAATACGTACTCCCCCAAGTTTAGGCTTTTGGCCTAAGTTGGTCTATGGCCACGGTTGTCCCGACGGATATTGTAGCGACCAGACCTCAAACAGTCTGATCTCTGTGCTCCGGTGTCATCCCTGGATCAGTAATGCTGACACCACACAATACTCGGAGGATTTATAGCAGAGTAGCAATCACACACTTATTACATCGAGTGTCTCAAAAGAGAACTTATTACAATAAATATGGCTTAAGGCCATCTAATAATGATAACAGCGGGAGGCTTGGAAGATAAGTGAGTCCATCAACTCCAACGGCATCACTGAGTATAGAACCACGACCTAAAACTCCTTAATCGTCATCTGAAAAGTCTGCAACATTAACGTTGCAGCCCGAAACGGGTCAGCACATGGAATATGCCGGCAATGTAACACATAGAGAGTAATGGAATGAAACAGCTATACTATATGCATATTTGGCTGGTGGAAAGCTCTATGGTTACAGTTTTGCGTAAAGCCAATTTTTCCCTACTTCAAAGGAATAAAATTTATTTAACTATCATGGTAGTTGTTAAACATTGAAAATGGTTGACAACATTCTCAATCCCAATTAAGCATCATCATTAAACATAACCCAACAAAATTAGTTTAGAGTAACATGTTGAGATTCACATGATAATTTAGGTACTAGATACTCAAGATGTCCATAACCGGGGACACGACTAACCATGATTAGTTTATTACACTCTGCAGAGGTTTGCGCACTTTTCCCCACAAGACTCAATCTCCTCCGTTGGGTTTCTCGCACTACAGGGTGTTTGAGAAGACGGATGACCGAGACATAGTCTTTCAGAAGTGCTAGCACCTTACGATCGGGTAGACCGTACCACCTACATCCCCTACATCTGCTAGTCTACCACTGTAAGAGTTCGCACGACTTAGTTAACTATGCTAGAGCCCATAATAGCTTGTGGCTGCACACGAAAGTTTCTAGTATGAATAGTCTCACGATCCCTTTGAGCCTGGGTGGCGGTCCAAAAGAAAACAAGCAAGTCCTGGAATGCCCAGGTGCCTCAATCCACCCATATGTGTGTTTAAGTTGCCACCTTAGATAACCATTAATTAACAAAACTCACATCTATCATGGATATCACTCACCCAATCCACGTCTACTAGCATAGCATGGCATAATAAGCAAACGTAGAAGTAACTCCCAAAGGTTTGATAATAAACAGGTAATACATACTACCTCATCTACTTCCCATCCCACAATTTAATTAGATCCTAACCATGCAATGTGTGAGGGTTGATCTAATGCAATAAAACTGGGTAGTAGAAAAGGTATGATCAAAGTGTTACTTGCCTTGCTGATGATCCGGGAAACCTAGCGATTCGAAGTAACAAGCGGCGCACTCCGGGTGTTCTATCGCAGACAAACAAACAAGCATACAATAAGTACTCAACTAATGCACAGGTAAAACTCAAATAAGAGATCTAACCAGAAGGTTCAACTCAAGAACTCCTGTTGGCAAAAGAATCAAATCGAACGAAGCAACGAAAGTCAAACGGCGAAAGAAAACAACTTCGTTCTACTAATCTGGATCTAGGGCTAATTTTGCAGTAGCAAAATCTTGTTTAAGTTGGTTAAATGGATAGAGGGTTTCGAGACGAAACTCTAGGCGCTTGAATCGCCTGATTCCGATAAACGAGCAAAAAGTTATACTAAAAAGAAAATCGGATCAGGAATCGCGATCAAAAAAATCGCGGATTTAATCCGAGAAAAGAAAAACGACGGACGCTCGCTAAATTAAATAAACCGGAAAAACCGATCTATTTAAAAAAACGAATCTAAAAAAACCAACGGAAAAACAGAATGGTTTCTTGAAAAAAAATAAAAAAAACCGGCGCGGATTTCGTGGCGGCGGCGGACCTCGGGCGGCGTGCGGCGGCGGCGGGGCGGCGGCGAGGCGGCGGCGGTGGGAGTTGGGGCGGCTCGGGCTAGGGTTAGCTCTGGCTGGGCCTCCCCCCGGCTTAAATAGCCTAACGGGCCGGGAGTCCTAGTCGGACACGGCCCTAGGTCGGTTCGAATTTTTTTAAATAATTACGCGCAAAAGAAAAATAAAAATAAATACTAAACGGACTCCAAAAATTACGAAATAAATTTTCACGGGCTTCTAAAATCAAGCCACACAAGGTGAACATTTATTTGGGACCTAAATGCAATTTTGAAAACGCACATTTTTCCTAAATTCAAATAAAACACCAAAAAACTCCGAAATAAAATCCTATTTGATTTTATTATTAAATCCTCAATATTTCTTTATTTTGGGAAAGTCATTTTATTCCCTCTCTCATATTTTTGTAATAGAAATAACTCATGATAAAATAAATAAAATCAAATGATCCTATTCTCAAAATTTGAGAAACCTCAAATATGAAAATAACGAAATCCCCAACTCTCTCCGTGGGTCATTGAGTTGCGTAGAATTTTTAGGATCAACCAAAATGCAAAATAAAATATGGTATGCAATGATGATCTAATGTATAACATTCCAAATTGAAAATTTGGGATGTTACAGACCTACCCCCCTTAAGATGAATCTCGCCCTCGAGATTCGGGTTGGCTAGAAAATAGGCGAGGGTGGTCCTTGAACAAATCTTCCTCTCGCTCCCAGGTGGCTTCATCCTCTGTGTGGTGGCTCCACTGAACTTTGCAAAACTTGATAACCTTGCTGTGGGTAACTCGACTGGCAAACTCGAGAATCTTAATTGGTTTCTCCTCGTATGTCAAATCTTTATCCAACTGAATAGTTTCCAAAGGCACTGTGTCTCTCAAAGGTATGTCAGCCATCTCCGCGTGGCATTTCTTTAACTGAGAAACGTGGAACACATCATGAACTCCTGACAATCATTCAGGCAATTCCAACTTGTAGGCCACTTCTCCCATACGCTCCAAAACTCGATATGGTCCTACAAATCGTGGTGCTAACTTCCCTTTAACTCCAAAACGCTTTGTTCCTCGAAGTGGAGATACTCGAAGATAAGCTCTATCTCCAACTTCGTAAACTATCTCCTTACGTTTAGAATCTGCATAACTTTTCTGTCTGGACTGGGCTACCTTGAGCCTATCGCGAATCAACTTCACCTTCTGTTCAGACTCTTTAATCAAGTCAGGTCCAAACAACTGGCGGTCTCCAACTTCGTCCCATGACAACAGTGTCCTGCACCTCCTTCCATACAAAGCTTCGAAAGGGGCCATCTTTAAACTAGTTTGGTAACTGTTGTTGTAAGAGAACTCTGCATATGGCAAATTATCGTCCCAACTAGATCCATAATCTAGCGCACAAGCTCTCAGCATATCCTCCAAAATCTGATTGACTCTCTCGGTCTGTCCATCTGTCTGTGGATGAAAAGCTGTACTGAATTCTAGCCTGGTACCCAAAGTTTCGTGCAACTGCTTCCAGAACTTTGAGGTAAACTGGGTTCCTCTATCTGATACGATACTCCTTGGAACTCCATGCAAACATACGATCCTGGTCATGTATATCTTTGCCAACTTAGCACAGGTGTAAGTGGTCTTTACCGGGATAAAATGAGATACCTTCGTCAATCGATCAACTACAACCCAAATTGAGTCATAGCCTGAACGAGTCCTGGGCAATCCCGTGATAAAATCCATGCCTAGCTTATCCCACTTCCATTCGGGTATCGGCAATGGTTGTAACAATCCTACTGGCTTCTGATGCTCTGCCTTTACTCTCTGACATACATCACAAACTGCTGCATACTCCGCAATATCCTTCTTCATTCCGGTCCACCAGAAAATATCCTTCAGATCCAAATACATCTTGGTATTTCCTGGGTGAATTGAATACGGTGAGTCGTGCCTCTTGCAAAATGAACTTCCTGATCTCCGGGTCATTGGGCACGTAAACGCGGTCTTCAAACCAGAGGGTATCGTGCTCATCCTCACGAAATCCTTTAGCTTTTCCTTTGCTCAGTTTCTCCTTAATAGCGGCAATCTCTTTGTCAGTCTTCTGAGCTTCTCTGATTTTATCCATCAAAGTTGACTGAATCTCCAATGCTGCTACATAACCTCTCGGAACTATTTCCAAACATAGTTCATGAAGATTTTCTGCTAACTCCTTGGGTATTTCTCCCGTCAGTAACGTATTGACATGGCTCTTATGGCTTAATGCGTCAGCTACTACATTAGCCTTTCCGGGATGATAATGCAATCTCATATCATAATCCTTGATGAGCTCCAACCATCTCCTTTGTCTGAGATTCAACTCCTTCTGTGTGGAAGTGTACTTCAAACTCTTATGATCCGTGTACACCTCACAATGGTTTCCAATGAGGAAATGCCTCCATGTTTTCAAAGCATGCACTACGGCTGCTAACTCCAAATCATGCGTGGCATAATTTAACTCATGAGGCTTCAGTTGTCTTGAGGCATATGAAACATCTCTCCCTTCCTGCATAAGCACTGCTCCAAGTCCTCGACGTGAAGCGTCGCAATACACCTCATAATCTTTGGTCTGGTCTGGCAAAATCAACACTGGTGAGGTAACCAAGCGTTTCTTCAACTCCTGGAAACTAGCCTCACATTCCTCCGTCCATATGAACTTGGTATCTTTCTTTAACAACTCAGTCATAGGCTTCGCAATCTTTGAGAAATTCTCAATAAATCTCCGGTAGTATCCTGCGAGTCCAAGAAAACTCCGGATCTCTCCAACTGTTGTTGGGGCTTCCCACTTGGTCACGGTATCAACTTTAGTGGGATCAACTGCTATACCTTCTCCAGATATAACATGTCCGAGGAATCCTATTTCCTTCAACCAAAACTCACATTTGCTGAACTTGGCATATAATTGATGTTCTCTGAGCTTTCCAAGTACCAAACGCAAATGCTCCTTATGCTCCTCCTCATTCTTCGAATAAACCAGGATATCATCAATGAACACTACGACGAACTTATCCAAAAACTCCATAAACACTTTGTTCATCATGTTCATAAAATAGGCAGGTGTGTTAGTCAGACCAAATGACATAACGGTATATTCGTACAGCCCATACCTGGTGGTAAAAGCTGTCTTCAGAATATCCCATTCTCGAATCTTCAACTGGTGGTATCCTGATCGTAGATCGATCTTAGAAAATACCTTAGCTCCTTGCAATCGATCAAACCGATCATTAATCATTGGTAGTGGGTACTTGTTCTTGATCGTTACTTCATTCCATCCTCGATAATCAACAACCATCCTTCTTCTCCACTAGAAGTACTGGCGATCCCCAAGGCGAAGAACTTGGGCGGATATATCCCTTATCCAGTAACTCCTTAATCTGCTTCTTAATTTCCACCAAATCCTTTGCTGGCATCCTATATGGTGTCTTTGATATTGGCCCTGTGCCTGGCAATAGCTCAATCAAAAACTCAATATCTCTATCCGATGGCATGCCTGGCAACTCCTCTGGAAATACTTCAAGGAAATCCCTTACCACTGGTACTTCCTCCTGCACAACTCCTGTTAGGCAATTTACTTGAGTCCTCTTTGGCACATGCCGGGATACATACTTGATCCTTCTCCCTTCTGGGGTGGTAAGCAAAATTGACTTACTAGCACATTCAATATTCCCTTCATACTTTGATAACCAATCCATGCCTAATATCACATCCAATCCTTGGGATTCCAATACTATTAGGTCTGAGGGAAAAACATAGTTACCAATCCTTAATGGTAACCGATCACACCATAGACTAGCCACATACTCTGCTCCAGGCGAGGTTACTAACATGGGTGACCTAAGGGCTTGGGTTGATAGGTTATACTTATCCACAAATCCCCTTGAGATGTATGAATGCGATGCACCAGTATCAAAAAGAACGAGTGCAGTAAATGACTTAACCAAAAACTTACATATTACTGCATCGGGCTGAGCTTCAATCCTCCTCCACGCTAACGTGGTTCACCTGTCCCCTGTTGAAAGGGTTCGGCTTCTTCCCAGAACTTCCATTGCCATTTTGGCATTCAGGACAGTCATTGGCATAATGTCCGGTCTTCTAACACTTAAAGCAAGTGACTTGGCTCAGGTCCTTCTTGGCTGGGGTTGATGGGTTGGTGCGGTTCTGGCCATTGCTTCCTCCATTGCCATTACCATTCTTGGTGCCATTGTGATTGTGTGAGCTACCTCCTCTATGGGTGTGCTGAAAATGTCCTCGCGGTCTAGGGGTAAAATGTGGTTTCTGCTGAGCTCCTGAATTGTACTTCCCTTGTCCATACTTCCTCTTGCGATTCTCAATTTTCTGCTGCTTCCCTTCAATCATAAGAGCACGATCTACCAACTCCTGGTAGTTGTTGAAGGTTGCTACCATCAACTGCATGCTCAACTCATCATTCAGTCCTTCCAGAAACTTCTCATGCTTAGCTGCATCCGTAGCGACGTCATCTGGGGCATAACGTGCTAACTTACTAAAGTCCTCCACATACTGGCCAACTGTTCGTCCTCCTTGGCGTAAGTTGCGAAACTCACGCTTCTTCATGGCCATAGCTCCTGATGAAACATGTGCAGTACGAAAAGCCTGCTGAAATTGGTCCCATGTGACACTGTCGACTCGGAAAGTGGCTGTGAAATTCTCCCACCATGATGCTGCGGGTCCTTCTAACTGATGTGCGGCAAACTTTACGTTCTCCGCATCTGTGCATCCTGCTATGGTCAACTCCCTAGCTGTCTTGCGGAGCCAATTATCTGCTACTATCGGCTCGGCGCTACTGGAAAACACCGGCGGATTCAGCCTAAGAAAATGGGCTAAGTGATCAACAGGTGGTGGTGGTGGTGGGTTGTTGTTGTTGTTCCCTTGATTTTGATTCTGGACTAGCAACTGCATCAATGTGTTCTGCTGCTGGATCAACTGGGTGAGCTCCGGTGGAAAGGCAAATCCGGGGTCACGTCTCGGAGGCATCTGAGGGTTTAGAAAAGATGAGATGTAAGAATAGAGGGGGTCTAAAGGGAAAACACTACCCATATGCACATGAGGCAAAAGCAAACAATTCACTTCATTCAATCAAACAAGGGCATACAATCGATCTATCTATCACAAAAGTGCTCGGACTACTATATTTACATGGTGGACTACTACTACTAATGAGGTGGTCTACTAGAAATATTCTTCGGTTGCAGACTCCATGATATCTGCTCCAGCTTCATCAACATAGTCATCATCGCTACTATCTGGATCTGAATCGGTGCCCTCGATGATGATGTAGTCTTCTGGGCTAATCTCCTTGGGTTCTTCGTCTTCCTCTACTGGCGTAGGGCCTCCCATAAATATTCCAATCTTCTTGATCAGGTCGTCATTCTTCTCCACCAATACTTCAATTTCCTCTTCATAATATTCACGTGTAGCCTTGAGTTCTTCCTCCAGTTCCTTGATTCTAGTCTTAGCCTTATTCAGATCTATCATGTCGGCGCACATCTGGTTCTCCTGTCATCGAATGTGCTAGTTTAGCTCCTGGATAAAAGCTGCGATTGATCTATCCTTCCTGGTGCTGATCATCTCCCAGTGTTCATCTTGGCGCCCATAAATCTGGTAGATAGTATCCTTGAGATCCTTGCGGTAGATTTCTCCAATGCGTCCCATGGTGACGTGAGCTGCCATGCTCTTTCCTAGACTCCAAGTTGGTGCATCAAAAGAAAACTCTATGGGCTCAGTGACTGGCATGAACGTCCTTCCTGGAACTTGAACTTGAATCATCCATCGCTCTTCTTCAGGTAAAGTGGCGTTATAGGTTCCTGTGAAGCTTGGTACTCCTATGTTCAGGTATCTAGTGACTTCCTTCAAGTGACGTCCAAAGGGTGTATCTTCATCCGGTTGGGTGAACTTGTTCCTTGCATCCGCCATCCTAAAAGAGTAGAAAAGATGAGAAGTCAGAAGAGAAGAGAGTGAATAGTGATCTAGGTCTTTTAGCTTAGTGGTCGTGTCCTACAGTCAGCGTGTGCTCTGATACCATCTCTATAGCGACCAGACCTCAAACAGTCTGATCTCTGTGCTCTGGTGTCATCCCTGGATCAGTAATGCTGACACCACACAGTACTCGGAGGATTTATAGCAGAGTAGCAATCACACACTTATTACATCGAGTGTCTCAAAAGAGAACTTATTACAATAAATATGGCTTAAGGCCATCTAATAACGATAACAACGGAAGGCTTGGAAGATAAGTGAGTCCAACTCCAACGGCATCACTGAGTATAGAACCACGACCTAAAACTCCTTAATCATCATCTGAAAAGTCTGCAACATTAATGTTGCAGCCCGAAACTGGTCAGCACATGGAATATGCTGGCAATGTAACACATAGAGAGTAATGGAATGAAACAACTATACTATATGCATATTTGGCTGGTGGAAAGCTCTATGGTTACAGTTTTTGCGTAAAGCCAATTTTTCCCTACTTCAAAGGAATAAAATTTATTTAACTATCATGGTAGTTGTTAAACATTGAGAATGGTTGACAGCATTCTCAATCCCAATTAAGCATCATCATTAAACATAACCCAACAAAATTAATTTAGAGTAACATGTTGAGATTCACATGATAATTCAGGTACTAGATACTCAAGATGTCCATAACCGGGGACACGACTAACCATGATTAGTTTATTACACTCTGCAGAGGTTTGCGCACTTTTCCCCACAAGACTCGATCGCCTCCGTTGGGTTTCTCGCACTACAGGGTGTTTGAGAAGACGGATGACCGAGACATAGTCTTTCAGAAGCGCTAGCACCTTACGATCGGGTAGACCGTACCACCTACATCCCCTACATCTGCTAGTCTACCACTGTAAGAGTTCGCACGACTTAGTTAACTATGCTAGAGCCCATAATAGCTTGTGGCTGCACACGGAAGTTTCTAGTATGAATAGTCTCACGATCCCTTTGAGCCTGGGTGGCGGTCCAAAAGAAAACAAGCAAGTCCTGGAATGCCCAGGTGCCTCAATCCACCCAGATGTGTGTTTAAGTTGCCACCTTAGATAACCATTAATTAACAAAACTCACATCTATCATGGATATCACTCACCCAATCCACGTCTACTAGCATAGCATGGCATAATAAGCAAACGTAGAAGTAACTCCCAAAGGTTTGATAATAAACAGGTAATACATACTACCTCATCTACTTCCCATCCCACAATTTAATTAGATCCTAACCATGCAATGTGTGAGGGGTGATCTAATGCAATAAAACTGGGTAGTAGAAAAGGTATGATCAAAGTGTTACTTGCCTTGCTGATGATCCGGGAAACCTAGCGATTCGAAGTAACAAGCGGCGCACTCCGGGTATTCTATCGCAGACAAACAAACAAGCATACAATAAGTACTCAACTAATGCACAGGTAAAACTCAAATAAGAGATCTAACCAGAAGGTTCAACTCAAGAACTCCGGTTGGCAAAAGAATCAAATCGAACGAAGCAACGAAAGTCAAACGGCGAAAGAAAACAACTTCGTTCTACTAATCTGTCTCTAGGGAAAAAGTTTACAGTAGCAAAATCTTGTTTAAGTTGGTTAAACGGATAGAGGGTTTCGAGACGAAACTCTAGGCGCTTTAATCGCCTGATTCCGATAAATGAGCGAAAAATTATATTAAAAAGAAAATTGGATCAGGAATCGCGATCAGAAAAATCGCGGATTTAATCTGAGAAAAGAAAAACGACGGACGCTCGCTAAATTAAATAAACCGGAAAAACTGATCTATTAAAAAAAGAGTCTAAAAAAACAGATGGAAAAACCGAACGGTTTTTTGAAAAAAAAAATGGCGCGGATTTCGAGGCGGCGGCGGACCTTGGGCGGCGTGTGCCGGCGGCGGCGTCCGGCGGCGGCGACGGGGAGGCGGCGCGGCAGCGGCGGGAGCTAGGGCGACTCGGGCTAGGGTTAGCTCTGGCTGGGCCTCCCCCCGGCTTAAATAGCCTAACGGGCCGGGAGTCCTAGTCGGACACGGCCCTAGGTCGGTTCGATTTTTTTTAAACAATTACGCGCAGAAGAAAAATAAAAAGAAATACTAAACGGACTCCAAAAATTCCAAAATAAATTTTCGCGGGCTTCTAAAATCAAGCCGCACAAGGTGAACATTTATTTGGGACCTAAATGCAATTTTGAAAAACACACATTTTTCCTAAATTCAAATAAAACACCGAAAAACTCCGAAATAAAATCCTATTTGATTTTATTATTAAATCCTCAATATTTCTTTATTTTGGGAAACTCATTTTATTCCCTCTCTCATATTTTTGTAATAGAAATAATTGATTATAAAATAAATAAAATCAAATGATCCTATTCTCAAAATTTGAGAAAACTCAAATATGAAAATAACGAAATCCCCAACTCTCTCCGTGGGTCATTGAGTTGCGTAGAATTTCTAGGATCAACCAAAATGCAAAATAAAATATGGTATGCAATGATGATCTAATGTATAACATTCCAAATTGAAAATTTGGGATGTTATAAACCTACCCCCCTTAAGATGAATCTCGCCCTCGAGATTCGGGTTGGCTAGAAAATATGTGAGGGTGGTCCTTGAACAAATCTTCCTCTCGCTCCCAGGTGGCTTCATCCTCTGTGTGGTGGCTCCATAAACTTTGCAAAACTTGATAACCTTGCTGCGGATAACTCGACTGGCAAACTCGAGAATCTTAATTGGTTTCTCCTCGTACGTCAAATCGTTATCCAACTGAATAGTTTCCAAAGGCACTGTGTCTCTTAGAGGTATGTCAGCCATCTCCGCGTGGCATTTCTTTAACTGAGAAACATGGAACACATCATGAACTTCTGACAATCCTTCAGGCAATTTCAACTTGTAGGCCACTTGTCCCATACGCTCCAAAACTCGATATGGTCCTACAAATCGTGGTGCTAACTTCCCTTTAACTCCAAAACGCTTTGTTCCCCGAAGTGGAGATACTCGAAGATAAGCTCTATCTCCAACTTCGTAAACTGTCTCCTTACGTTTAGAATCTGCATAACTTTTCTGTCTGGACTGGGCTACCTTGAGCCTATCGCGAATCAACTTCACCTTCTGTTCAGACTCTTTAATCAAGTCAGGTCCAAACAACTGGCGGTCTCCAACTTTGTCCCATGACAAAGGTGTCCTGCACCTCCTTCCGTACAAAGCTTCGAAAGGGGCCATCTTTAAACTGGTTTGGTAACTGTTGTTGTAAGAGAACTCTGCATATGGCAAATTATCGTCCCAACTAGATCCATAATCTAGCGCACAAGCTCTCAGCATATCCTCCAAAATCTGATTGACTCTCTCGGTCTGTCCATCTGTCTGTGGATGAAAAGCTGTACTGAATTCTAGCCTGGTACCCAAAGTTTCATGCAACTGCTTCCAGAACTTTGAGGTAAACTGGGTTCTCTATCTGATACGATACTCCTTGGAACTCCATGCAAACATACGATCCTGGTTATGTATATCTTTGCCAACTTAGCACTGGTGTAAGTGGTCTTTACCGGGATAAAATGAGCTACCTTCGTCAATCGATCAACTACAACCCAAATTGAGTCATAGCCTGAACGAGTCCTGGGCAATCCCGTGATAAAATCCATGCCTAGCTTATCCCACTTCCATTCGGGTATCGGCAATGGTTGTAACAATCCTGCTGGCTTCTGATGCTCTGCCTTTACTCTCTGACATACATCACAAACTGCTACATACTCCGCAATATCCTTCTTCATTCCGGTCCACCAGAAAATATCCTTCAGATCCAAATACATCTTGGTATTTCCTGGGTGAATTGAATACGGTGAGTCGTGCCTCTTGCAAAATCAACTTCCTGATCTCCGGGTCATTGGGCACGTAAACGCGGTCTTCAAACCAGAGGGTATCGCGCTCATCCTCACGAAATCCTTTAGCTTTTCCTTTGCTCAGTTTCTCCTTAATAGCGGCAATCTCTTTGTCAGTCTTTTGAGCTTCTCTGATTTTATCCATCAAAGTTGACTGAATCTCCAATGCTGCTACATAACCTCTCGGAACTATTTCCAAACATAGTTCATGAAGATTTTCTGCTAACTCCTTGGGTATTTCTCCCGTCAGTAACGTATTGACATGGCTCTTATGGCTTAATGCGTCAGCTACTACATTAGCCTTTCCGGGATGATAATGCAATCTCATATCATAATCCTTGATGAGCTCCAACCATCTCCTTTGTCTGAGATTCAACTCCTTCTGTGTGGAAGTGTACTTCAAACTCTTATGATCCGTGTACACCTCACAATGGTTTCCAATGAGGAAATGCCTCCATGTTTTCAAAGCATGCACTACGGCTGCTAACTCCAAATCATGCGTGGCATAATTTAACTCATGAGGCTTCAGTTGTCTTGAGGCATATGAAACATCTCTCCCTTCCTGCATAAGCACTGCTCCAAGTCCTCGACGTGAAGCGTCGCAATACACCTCATAATCTTTGGTCTGGTCTGGCAAAATCAACACTGGTGAGGTAACCAAGCGTTTCTTCAACTCCTGGAAACTAGCCTCACATTCCTCCGTCCATATGAACTTGGTATCTTTCTTTAACAACTCAGTCATAGGCTTCGCAATCTTTGAGAAATTCTCAATAAATCTCCGGTAGTATCCTGCGAGTCCAAGAAAACTCCGGATCTCTCCAACTGTTGTTGGGGCTTCCCACTTGGTCACGGTATCAACTTTAGTGGGATCAACTGCTATACCTTCTCCAGATATAACATGTCCGAGGAATCCTATTTCCTTCAACCAAAACTCACATTTGCTGAACTTGGCATATAATTGATGTTCTCTGAGCTTTCCAAGTACCAAACGCAAATGCTCCTTATGCTCCTCCTCATTCTTCGAATAAACCAGGATATCATCAATGAACACTACGACGAACTTATCCAAAAACTCCATAAACACTTTGTTCATCATGTTCATAAAATAGGCAGGTGTGTTAGTCAGACCAAATGACATAACGGTATATTCGTACAGCCCATACCTGGTGGTAAAAGCTGTCTTCAGAATATCCCATTCTCGAATCTTCAACTGGTGGTATCCTGATCGTAGATCGATCTTAGAAAATACCTTAGCTCCTTGCAATCGATCAAACCGATCATTAATCATTGGTAGTGGGTACTTGTTCTTGATCGTTACTTCATTCCATCCTCGATAATCAACAACCATCCTTCTTCTCCACTAGAAGTACTGGCGATCCCCAAGGCGAAGAACTTGGGCGGATATATCCCTTATCCAGTAACTCCTTAATCTGCTTCTTAATTTCCACCAAATCCTTTGCTGGCATCCTATATGGTGTCTTTGATATTGGCCCTGTGCCTGGCAATAGCTCAATCAAAAACTCAATATCTCTATCCGATGGCATGCCTGGCAACTCCTCTGGAAATACTTCAAGGAAATCCCTTACCACTGGTACTTCCTCCTGCACAACTCCTGTTAGGCAATTTACTTGAGTCCTCTTTGGCACATGCCGGGATACATACTTGATCCTTCTCCCTTCTGGGGTGGTAAGCAAAATTGACTTACTAGCACATTCAATATTCCCTTCATACTTTGATAACCAATCCATGCCTAATATCACATCCAATCCTTGGGATTCCAATACTATTAGGTCTGAGGGAAAAACATAGTTACCAATCCTTAATGGTAACCGATCACACCATAGACTAGCCACATACTCTGCTCCAGGCGAGGTTACTAACATGGGTGACCTAAGGGCTTGGGTTGATAGGTTATACTTATCCACAAATCCCCTTGAGATGTATGAATGCGATGCACCAGTATCAAAAAGAACGAGTGTAGTAAATGACTTAACCAAAAACTTACATATTACTGCATCGGGCTGAGCTTCAATCCTCCTCCACGCTAACGTGGTTCACCTGTCCCCTGTTGAAAGGGTTCGGCTTCTTCCCAGAACTTCCATTGCCATTTTGGCATTCAGGACAGTCATTGGCATAATGTCCGGTCTTCTAACACTTAAAGCAAGTGACTTGGCTCAGGTCCTTCTTGGCTGGGGTTGATGGGTTGGTGCGGTTCTGGCCATTGCTTCCTCCATTGCCATTACCATTCTTGGTGCCATTGTGATTGTGTGAGCTACCTCCTCTATGGGTGTGCTGAAAATGTCCTCGCGGTCTAGGGGTAAAATGTGGTTTCTGCTGAGCTCCTGAATTGTACTTCCCTTGTCCATACTTCCTCTTGCGATTCTCAATTTTCTGCTGCTTCCCTTCAATCATAAGAGCACGATCTACCAACTCCTGGTAGTTGTTGAAGGTTGCTACCATCAACTGCATGCTCAACTCATCATTCAGTCCTTCCAGAAACTTCTCATGCTTAGCTGCATCCGTAGCGACGTCATCTGGGGCATAACGTGCTAACTTACTAAAGTCCTCCACATACTGGCCAACTGTTCGTCCTCCTTGGCGTAAGTTGCGAAACTCACGCTTCTTCATGGCCATAGCTCCTGATGAAACATGTGCAGTACGAAAAGCCTGCTGAAATTGGTCCCATGTGACACTGTCGACTCGGAAAGTGGCTGTGAAATTCTCCCACCATGATGCTGCGGGTCCTTCTAACTGATGTGCGGCAAACTTTACGTTCTCCGCATCTGTGCATCCTGCTATGGTCAACTCCCTAGCTGTCTTGCGGAGCCAATCATCTGCTACTATCGGCTCGGTGCTACTGGAAAACACCGGCGGATTCAGCCTAAGAAAACGGGCTAAGTGATCAACAGGTGGTGGTGGTGGTGGTGGTGGGTTGTTGTTGTTGTTGTTCCCTTGATACTGATTCTGGACTAGCAACTGCATCAATGTGTTCTGCTGCTGGATCAACTGGGTGAGCTCCGGTGGAAAGGCAAATCCGGGGTCACGTCTCGGAGGCATCTGAGGGTTTAGAAAAGATGAGATGTAAGAATAGAGGGGGTCTAAAGAGAAAACACTACCCATATGCACATGAGGCAAAAGCAAACAATTCACTTCATTCAATCAAACAAGGGCATACAATCGATCTATCTATCGCAAAAGTGCTCGGACTACTATATTTACATGGTGGACTACTACTACTAATGAGGTGGTCTACTAGAAATATTCTTCGGTTGCAGACTCCATGATATCTGCTCCAGCTTCATCAACATAGTCATCATCGCTACTATCTGGATCTGAATCGGTGCCATCGATGATGATGTAGTCTTCCGGGCTAATCTCCTTGGGTTCTTCGTCTTCCTCTACTGGCGTAGGGCCTCCCATAAATATTCCAATCTTCTTGATCAGGTCGTCATTCTTCTCCACCAATACTTCAATTTCCTCTTCATAATCTTCACGTGTAGCCTTGAGTTCTTCCTCCAATTCCTTGATTCTAGTCTTAGCCTTCTTCAGATCTATCATGTCGGCGCACATCTGGTTTTCCTGTCATCGAATGTGCTGGTTTAGCTCCTGGATAAAAGCTGCGATTGATCTATCCTTCCTGGTGCTGATCATTTCCCAGTGTTCATCTCGGCGCCCACAAATCTGGTAGATAGTATCCTTGAGATCCTTGCGGTAGATTTCTCCAATGCGTCCCATGGCGATGTGAGCTGCCATGCTCTTTCCTGGACTCCAAGTTGGCGCATCAAAAGGAAACTCTATGGGCTCAGTGACTGGCATGAACGTCCTTCCTGGAACTTGAACTTGAATCATCCAGCGCTCTTCTTCAGCTAAAGTGGCGTTATAGGTTCCTGTGAAGCTTGGTACTCCTATGTTCAGGTATCTAGTGACTTCCTTCAAGTGACGTCCAAAGGGTGTATCTTCATCCGGTTGCGTGAACTTGTTCCTTGCATCCGCCATCCTAAAAGAGTAGAAAAGATGAGAAGTCAGAAGAGAAGAGAGTGAATAGTGATCTAGGTCTTTTAGCTTAGTGGTCGTGTCCTACAGTCAGCGTGTGCTCTGATACCATCTTTGTAGCGACCAGACCTCAAACAGTCTGATCTCTGTGCTCCGGTGTCATCCCTGGATCAGTAATGCTGACACCACACAATACTCGGAGGATTTATAGCAGAGTAGCAATCGCACACTTATTACATCGAGTGTCTCAAAAGAGAACTTATTACAATAAATATGGCTTAAGGCCATCTAATAACGATAATAGCGGAAGGCTTGGAAGATAAGTGAGTCCATCAACTCCAACGGCATCACTGAGTATAGAACCACGACCTAAAACTACTTAATCATCGTTTGAAAAGTCTGCAACATTAATGTTGCAGCCCGAAACGGGTCAGCACATGGAATATGCTGGCAATGTAACACATAGAGAGTAATGGAATGAAACACCTATACTATATGCATATTTGGCTGGTGGAAAGCTCTATGGTTACAGTTTTTGCGTAAAGCCAATTTTTCCCTACTTCAAAGGAATAAAATTTATTTAACTATCATGGTAGTTGTTAAACATTGAGAATGGTTGACAGCATTCTCAATCCCAATTAAGCATCATCATTAAACATAACCCAACAAAATTAATTTAGAGTAACATGTTGAGATTCACATGATAATTCAGGTACTAGATACTCAAGATGTCCATAACTGGGGACACGGCTAACGATGATTAGTTTATTACACTCTGCAGAGGTTTGCGCACTTTTCCCCACAAGACTCAATCGCCTCCGTTGGGTTTCTCGCACTACAGGCTGTTTGAGAAGACGGATGACCGAGACATAGTCTTTCAGAAGCGCTAGCACCTTACGATCGGGTAGACCGTACCACCTACATCCCCTACATCTGCTAGTCTACCACTGTAAGAGTTCGCATGACTTAGTTAATTATGCTAGAGCCCATAATAGCTGGTGGCTGCACACAAAAGTTTCTAGTATGAATAGTCTCATGATCCCTTTGAGCCAGGGTGGCGGTCCAAAAGAAAACAAGCAAGTCCTGGAATACCCAGGTGCCTCAATCCACCTAGATGTGTGTTTAAGTTGCCACCTTAGACAACCATTAATTAACAAAACTCACATCTGTCATGGATATCACTCACCCAATCCACGTCTACCAGCATAGCATGGCATAATAAGCAAACGTAGAAGTAACTCCCAAAGGTTTGATAATAAACAGGTAATACGTACTACCTCATCTATTTCCCATCCCACAATTTAATTAGATCCTAACCATGCAATGTGTGAGGGTTGATCTAATGCAATAAAACTGGGTAGTAGAAAAGGTATGATCAAAGTGTTACTTGCCTTGCTGATGATCCGGGAAACCTAGCGATTCGAAGTAACAAGCGGCGCACTCCGGGTATTCTATCGCAGACAAACAAACAAGCATACAATAAGTACTCAACTAATGCACAGTTAAAACTCAAATAAGAGATCTAACCAGAAGGTTCAACTCAAGAACTCCGGTTGGCAAAAGAATCAAATCGAACGAAGCAACGAAAGTCAAACGGCGAAAGAAAACAACTTCGTTCTACTAATCTGGATCTAGGGCAAATTTTACAGTAGCAAAATCTTGTTTAAGTTGGTTAAACGGATAGAGGGTTTCAAGACGAAACTCTAGGCGCTTGAATCGCCTGATTCCAATAAACAAGCGAAAAGTTATACTAAAAAGAAAATCGGATCAGGAATCGCGATCAGAAAAATCGCGGATTTAATCCGAGAAAAGAAAAACGACGGACGCTCGCTAAATTAAATAAACCGGAAAAACCAATCTATTTAAAAAAAACAAATCTTAAAAAACCAACGGAAAAACCGAACGGTTTTTCAAAAAAAACCAGCGCGGATTTCGAGGCGGTGGCGGACCTCGTGCGGCGTGCGGCGAGGCGGCGCGGCGGCGGCGGGGCGGCGGCGAGGCGGCGGCGGGAGCTGGGGCGGCTCGGGCTAGGGTTAGCTCTGGCTGGGCCTCCCCCCCGGCTTAAATAGCCTAACGGGCCGGGAGTCCTAGTCGGACACGACCCTAGGTCGGTTCGATTTTTTTAAATAATTACACGCAGAAGAAAAATAAAAAGAAATACTAAACGACTCCAAAAGTTCCATAATAAATTTTCACGGGCTTCTAAAATCAAGCCGCACAAGGTGAACATTTATTGGGACCTAAATGCAATTTTGAAAAACGCACATTTTTCCTAAATTCAAATAAAACACCGAAAAACTCCGAAATAAAATCCTATTTGATTTTATTATTAAATCCTCAATATTTCTTTATTTTGGGAAAGTCATTTTATTCCCTCTCTCATATTTTTGTAATAGAAATAATTGATGATAAAATAAATAAAATCAAATGATCCTATTCTCAAAATTTGAGAAAACTCAAATATGAAAATAACGAAATCCCCAACTCTCTCCGTGGGTCATTGAGTTGCGTAGAATTTCTAGGATCAACCAAAATGCAAAATAAAATATGGTATGCAATGATGATCTAATGTATAACATTCCAAATTGAAAATTTGGGATGTTACAGATATCCATAATAGTAGTTGGGGTCATACTGAGATGCAGCGGCTATCGCCTCCTGAGTTGCAGAGTGGCGACGAGCGGCCTCTGCTCTCCTCTCGTACTCATCTGCCTCCTCTCTAGTAATAACATATCTTCCTTTTGCCTGATTATCAAAGAAGGCAGGAGCAGGGAGAGTAATATGGACATCACGGCGTCTGTCAAAGATTAAACGATACTGGAGAGGTGATTCATTCCTCTCGACAAACTGGTGGTGAACCATAGCATTAAAGTCTAGGTAAGTAGGGGGTAATTCAATATCATGTTCGCGTATGGCTACACCAAGAAAATTAGCTATGCGGGTTGCATAAATTCCACCAAAGAAATCTCCATTAAATCTATTAAGATGCAACCTACGTGCAACAATGGCTCCCAAATTATAAGATTTGTATTCTAACACAACACTCCTAAGTATACTGAGGTCCGGGACACACATGTGACATGCCTCATCTTTACCATTAATGCATCTACCTATGAAGAGAGCAAAATAATGTATAGCAGGAAAGTGAATGCTCCCTATGGTAGCTTGTGCTATATCTCTAGATTCTCCCACAATTATACTACCAAGAAAATCTCTAAATTCAGATTTGCGAGGATCCTTATACTACCCCATTGTGGAAGTTTGCAAGCAGTGGTAAAATCCTCTAAGTCCATAGTGTAAGAATTTTCATAAAGATCAAACGGGACAGTTGGAGAATTACGTGAAGGTGAAAATTCAAACCTCCTCACAAAGGAACTAGTGAGATTGTGATACTGGCTGCACTTCTCTTCCTCGAAGCTCATAAGATCAGCGTTACACAAATATGTGTTAAATTCTTCCTTAATTCCCGCTCGATCCATAAAGTTCTCAGAAGGCCATTCACAAGGACGCACTGGAGCGTCTCTTGGTGGCTCATCATCAGCATCACGCATTGCAAGCCTAGGTCCTTGCTTCCTTGAAGAACCACTCTGGAACATTTTCCCAAGCATATTTCTTCCTCTGAAAAATTTCTGAAATTTTTAGTAACTTCCAAATAAAAGTAAACCAAACTCAATAATATTGATAGCAACTACTCCTACAAGTGCCTAGAGCCTATATCATGCATCAAAACTACTTTTAACCATATAAATTTGACATGCAAGCTTAAGAACAGGGTCACCTAAGCAGCAAAAATTTGCAATGAATAAAGCACTAGAACAAAAACTAATTGGACCAATGGAGGAGTCACATACCAAGGAACAATCTCCCCAAGCAGTTTTGTGAGAGGTGCTTTGAGCAAGGAGATCGAAAATGGCAGCAAAACGAGCTTGGACTCGGGTTTGAGCTAGTTATTCGTGTTTGGGGGAGGAAGAAGAAGTGTATGGGCGAAAGGATAAGTGGAGGAGGGCCACCATGGGCCCACGGGGCAGGGGGCACGCCCAGGGGGTAGGGCACGCTCTCCACCCTCGTGGGCAGGTGGTTGACCCCCTGCTATGTTTTCAGTGCCAAATATTCTCAAGTATTCTGGAAAAAAATCATATTTAAATTTCAGGGCATTTGGAGAACTTTTATTTTTGGGGTATTTTTATATTGCACGGATAATCAGATAACAGACAGAAAAATATTTGTTTTTATTTTATTTAATATAAATAACAGAAAGTAAAAGTGGGGTACAGAAGGTTTTGCCTTCTAGTTTCATCCATCTCATGATCATCAAAAGGAATCCACTAACAAGGTTGATCAAGTCTTGTTAATGAACTCATTCCGAATAACATGGAACCGGAGAAATTTCGAATAACACTATGTTACCTCAACAGGGATATGCACGTCCCCAATAATAAGAATATCATATTTCTTCTTGATAGTAGGAAGAGGAAATTCAAAACCTCCAAATATAATCGATGGAATTTTTCCAATAGAGTTGATACTATGAACTTGAGGTTGTTTCCTCGGAAAGTGTACTGTATGCTCATTACCATTAACATGAAAAGTGACATTGCCTTTAGTGCAATCAATAACAGCCCCTGCAGTATTCAAAAAGGGTCTTCCAAGAATAATAGACATACTATCGTCCTTGGGAATATCAAGAATAACAAAGTCTGTTAAAATAGTAACGTTTGCAACTACAACACGCACATCCTCACAAATACCAACAGGTATAGCAGTTGATTTATCAGCCATTTGCAAAGATATTTCAGTAGGTGTCAACTTATTCAACTCAAGTCTACGATATAAAGAGAGAGGCATAACACTAACACCGGCTCAAAGATCACATAAAGCAGTTTTAACATAGTTTCTTTTAATGGAGCATGGTATAGTTGGTACACTAGGATCCAAGTTTCTTTGGTATTCCACCCTTAAAAGTATAATTAGCAAGCATGGTGGAAATTTCAGCTGCAGGTATCTTTCTTTTATTTGTAACAATTTCTTTCATGTACTTAGCATAAGGATTCATTTTGAGCATGTCGGTTAATCGCATACGCAAAAAGATAGGTCTAATCATTTCAGCAAAGCGCTCAAAATCCTCATCATCCTTTTTCTTGGATGGTTTGGGAGGAAAAGGCATGGGCTTCTGAACCCAAGGCTCTCTTTCTTTACCATGTTTCCTAGCAACAAAGTCTTTCTTATCATAACATTGATTCTTTGATTGTGGGTTATCAAGATCAACACCAGGTTCAATTTCTATATCATTATCATTACTAGGTTGAGCATCATCATGAACATTATTATTAACATTATCATTAGTTTCAAGTTCATTACCAGATTGTGTTTCAGCATCAGAAATAGAAATATCATTTGGATTCTCAGGTGCTTCAACAATACGTTCACTAGAAGCATGCAAAGTCCTATCATTTTTCTTTTTCTTCTTTTTTGACGAACTAGGTGCATCTATATTATTTCTCTGAGAATCTTGCTCAATTCTTTTAGGATGGCCTTTAGGATACAAAGGTTCCTGAGTCATTCTACCACCTCTAGTCATAACTCTAACAACATTATCATTATCCTTACTATTCAATTCATTGAGCAAATCATTTTGAGCTTTAAGTACTTGTTCTACTTGAGTGGTAACCATAGAAGCATGTTTACTAATAAGTTTAAGTTCACCTTTAACATTAACCATATAATCACCCAAGTGTTCATGCATATTTGAATTGTATTTCAATTGTCTACCAAAATAAGCATTAAAATCTTCTTGCTTAGCCATAAATCTATCAAACTCATCTAAGCATGGGCTAGCAAACTTAGTAAATGGGATCTCAACTTTATCATATCTATAGAGAGAATTTACCTTTACTACCTGTGTCGGGTTATCAAGACCATGAGTTTCTTCAATATGTAAAGGATTATGATCATATGTTTCTTCAATAGGCGGTAAATTAAGACCATGTATTTCTTCAGTAGGAGGTAAATTCTTAACATCTTCAGCTTTAATACCCTTTTCTTTCATAGATTTCTTTGCCTCTTGCATATCTTCAGGACTGAGAAATAAAATACCCCTCTTCTTCGGAGTTGGTTTAGGAATAGGCTCAGGAACTGGCTCCGGAGGTGTCCAATTATTTTCATTTGTCAACATATTATTCAATAGAATTTCAGCTTCATCCGGTGTTCTTTGCGTGAAAACAGAACCAGCACAACTATCCAGGTAATCTCTGGAGGCATCGGTTAGTCCATTATAAAAGATATCAAGTATTTCATTTTTCGTAAGAGGATGATCAAGCAAAGCATTAAGTAATTGGAGAAGCCTCCCCCAAGCTTGTGGGAGACTCTCTTCTTCAATTTGCACAAAATTATATATATCCCTTAAAGCAGCTTGTTTCTTATGAGCAGGGAAATATTTAGCAGAGAAGTAATAAATCATATCCTAGGGACTACGCACACAACCAGGATCAAGAGAATTAAACCATATCTTAGCATCACCCTTTAGTGAGAACGGAAATATTTTAAGGATATAAAAGTAACGAGTTCTCTCATCTTTAGTGAACAGGGTGGCTATATCATTTAATTTAGTAAGATGTGCCACAACAGTTTCAGATTCATAACCATGAAAAGGATCAGATTCAACCAAAGTAATTATATCAGGATCAACAGAGAATTCATAATCCTTATCAGTAACACAGATAGGTGAAGTAGCAAAAGCAGGGTCAGGTTTCATTCTAGCATTTAGAGATTGCTTATTCCATTTAGCTAATAACCTTTTGAGTTCATATCTATCTTTGCAAGCTAAAATAGCTAAAGAAGCTTCTTGATAAAAAACATAACCCTTAGGAATAACAAGTGATTCTTCATCATCACTTTCATCAGTATTATCAGATTCAATATTTTCAATCTCTCTAGGCCTAGCAAGTTGTTCATCAAGAAATTCACCAAGTGGCACAGTAGTATCAAGCATAGAAGTAGTTTCATCATAAGTATCATGCATAGCAGAAGTGGCATCATCAATAACATGCGACATATCAGAACGAATAACAGAAGCAGGTTTAGGTGTCGCAAGCTTACTCAAAACAGAAGGTGAATCAAGTGCAGAGCTAGATGGCAGTTCCTTACCTCCCCTCGTAGTTGAGGGATAAATCTTGGTTTTCGGATCTCTCGAGTTCTTCATAATGATAAGCAGATATATCCCAAGTGACTCAAAGAATAGAGCTATGCTCCCTGGCAACGGCACCAGAAAATAGTCTTGATAACCCACAAGTATAGGGGATCGCAACAGTTTTCGAGGGTAGAGTATTCAACCCAAATTTATTGATTCGACACAAGGGGAGCCAAAGAATATTCTCAAGTATTAGCAGCTGAGTTGTCAATTCAACCACACCTGGAAACTTAATACATGCAACAAAGTATTTAGTAGCAAAGTAATATGATAGTAGTGGTAACGGTAGAAAAAGGTAACAGTAGCAAAAGTAGTGTTTTGGTATTTTGTAGTGATTGTAACAGTAGCAACGGAAAAGTAAATAAGCGAAGAACAATATATGGAAAGCTCGTAGGCAATGGATCGGTGATAGGGAATTATGCCGGATGCGGTTCATCATGTAACAGTCATAACCTAGTGTGACACAGAACTAGCTCTAGTTCATCAATGTAATGTAGGCATGTATTCCGAATATAGTCATACGTGCTTATGGAAAAGAACTTGCATGACATCTTTTGTCCTACCCTCCCATGGCAGCGGGGTCCTTACGGAAACTAAGGGATATTAAGGCCTCCTTTAATAGAGTACCGGAACAAAGCATTAACACATAGTGAATACATGAACTCCTCAAACTACGGTCATCACCGGTAAGTATCCCGATTATTGTCACTTCGGGGTTAACGGATCATAACACATAATAGGTGACTATAGACTTGCAAGATAGGATCAAGAACTCTCATATATTGATGAAAACATAATAGGTTCAGATCTGAAATCATGGCACTCGGGCCCTAGTGACAAGCATTAAGCATAGCAAAGTCATAGCAACATCAATCTCAGAACATAGTGGATACTAGGGATCAAACCCTAACAAAACTAACTCAATTACATGATAAATCTCATCCAACCCATCACTGTCCAGCAAGCCTATGATGGAATTACTCACGCACGGCGGTGATCATCATGAAATTGGTGATGGAGGATGGTTGATGATGACGATGGCGACGGATTCCCCTCTCCGGAGCCCCGAACGGACTCCAGATCAACCCTCCCAAGAGGTTTTAGGGCTTGGCGGCGGCTCCGTATCGTAGAACGCGATGAGTTCTTCTCTTTGATTTTTTTCGCCCCGAAACACAACATATAGAGTTGGAATTGGAGTCGGAGAGGCACCAGGGGGGCCCACGAGGTAGGGGGGCGCGCCCTAGGGCGCGCCCCCACCCTCGTGGACAGGTGGTGGGCCCCCTGGCCTTCATCTTTTGCAAGTATTTTTTATATTTTCCAAAAATTTGCTCCGTGAAGTTTCAGGTCATTCCGAGAACGTTTGTTTCTGCACATAAATAACACCATGGTAATTCTGCTGAAAACAACGTCAGTCCGGGTTAGTTCCATTCAAATCATGCAAGTTAGAGTCCAAAACAAGGGCAAAAGTGTTTGGAAAAGTAGATACGACGGAGACGTATCAGCCAACTAGCTTGGCCATCTAGAGCAGATCGATAGCTACGCCCCTGGCCATCAGGTCAGATTTGAAAGCTTGAGCTACACCGCCGACATCCATGGAGACATGATCTTCAACGGATTCGAGCCCATGTCAGGTGCGCCGCACAATCATGGCGAGCATGACTTAGCCCTGCCGTCGGACGGTGTTTGGGAAATCACACCCGCGGCTACTCCGGCCCTCAATCCGGAGCAAATCATGCCATCCGAGGATGGGTGGATGGACCCCGCCACGGAGGCCGCACACTCAGCGGCGATAGAGCCGAATACCGACTTCACCTCCTACGAGACCCGTGTCATCGGACCCTTGGATTCGTCCCCGGCCACAGGCTCCGAACCCTTGCGTCCGTGCCTATCAAATCTTATTGGGCACCGATCATAGAGTTTACCTCCGCGGATATCTTTCAGCACTCACCCTTGGGCGACGAGCTAAATTCATTGAGGTCTCTCTCCTTGTCAGGAGACCCTTGGCCAAACTATGTCCGGCTTGAGTGGGAAGCGGACGATGAAATTCGTTCCCCACGCACCACCCACTTAATAGCCACTGTCGACGACTTAACTGACATGCTTGATTTTGGCTCCGAAGACATCGACGGTATGGACGACGATGCAGGAGAATAACAGGAACCACCGCCCACAGGGTGCTGGACAACCACCTCATCATATGATATATATATATATGGTGGACACCCCCAAAGAAAGCGATGGCAATAAGGCAACGAAGGATAATCCCCTCGAGAAGCAATCTAAGCACCAACGTCGTCGACGCCGCTCTAAGCCCCGCCATAGCAAAAGCAGTGATACCGGCACAAGAGACAATAACACTGCGGATAGTGCCGAAGACGAAGACAATCCCCTCCAGCCAGGCTTCGAGCGGGAGGATGGGCAAGCCAGTCCTAAGGAACAGGCGACAGACGGAGAATCAGAGGATGACAATTACATGCCCCTCTCCGAAGACGAGGTGAGCCTTGGCAACGAAGAATTCATCGTTCCTAAGGATCCCGTCGAGCAGGAGCGCTTCAAGCGTCGGCTTATAGCCACAACAAAAAGCCTGAAGAAAAAGCAGTAGTAGCTTCAAGCTAATCAAGATCTGCTAGCAGATAGATGGACCGAGGTCCTGGTAACCGAGGAATACGAACTCGAACGTCCAACCAAAAGTTACCCAAAGCGCAGGTTGCTACCCCAACTCAAGGAGGAAGCATTAAAGCCTACACTACCAGCGTATGATGCGGCTGACCGGCCACCTCGTGGCCGAGACAAAGCGGCACATCTGCCCGAAGTCCAGCCCGCAGCCCGTCGCGAGTCAAAAAAAACATGAAGGACCGGGTGTCGGTGTCAAAACCGGTGGATCTCGGGTAGGGGGTCCCGAACTATGCGTCTAAGGCGGATGGTAACAGGAGGCGGGGGACACGATGTTTACCCAGGTTCGGGCCCTCTCGATGGAGGTAATACCCTACTTCCTGCTTGATTGATCTTGATGATATGAGTATTACAAGAGTTGATCTACCACGAGATCGTAGAGGCTAAACCCTAGAAGCTAGCCTATGGTATGATTGTTGTCATCCTACAGACTAAACCCTCCGGTTTATATAAACACCGGAGGGAGCTAGGGTTACATAGAGTCGGTTACAAGGAAGAAGATCTATATATCCGTATTGCCAAGCTTGCCTTCCACGCCAAGGAAAGTCCCATCCAGACACGGGACAAAGTCTTCAATCTTGTATCTTCATAGTCCAATAGTCCGGCCAAAGGATATAGTCCGGCTGTCCGGAGACCCCCTAATCCAGGACTCCCTCAGTAGCCCCTGAACCAGGCTTCAATGACGATGAGTCCGGCACGCAGATTTGTCTTCGGCATTGCAAGGCGGGTTCTTCCTCCGAATACTCCATAGAAGATCTTGAACAGAAGGATAGTGTCCGGCTCTGCAAAACAAGTTCCACATACCACCGTAGAGAGAATAATATTTCCACAAATCTAATCTGCTGACACGTTTAGCAACATGACATCATGCCATGGCCCGGTCATTATTTGAACCGTTTTTCTCAACCAGCACTGCACATATCGCGAGGCGGTTTTCTTGACACGTCTTGTCGAAGTAGAGATCGTGTCCCCTTATCACGGGATTCTCATCAATACGGGTATGGGTAACCCAACCGCGCCATCAATTACGACGTTCGGGGAATAAGCAATTTTACCAGGTAAGTGGGGAGGCGCATCGCCTCTTCCGCCCTTATAAAGGGACAAAGATTCACCCTTTTTACCCACGCCTTCTTCCTCCTTGCTTATCCATTCTCGCACACTCGAGCTCTAGCGCCCAAGTTCGCATCTTTCTCCTTAAACCACTCCAAGCATGTCCGGAGCGGGAGGCAAGTGGATGGTCTCCTCCGTCACGGAGGAGAACATCACAAAGCTACGAGAAGCCGGATATCAGGCCGGATGCAGGGTAGATCATCCCTACGCCCGAACCCCATGAGAGGGTAGTTTTCCTTACCCACTTTGTCCGCGGACTGGGATTTCCCCTTCACCCGTTTGTCCGCGGGCTCATGTTCTACTACGGGATGGATTTTCATGATCTGGCCCCCAATTTCTGTTGGAAATATGCCCTAGAGGCAATAATAAAAGGATTATTATTATATTTCCTTGTTCATGATAATTGTCTTTTATTCATGCTATAATTGTGTTATCCGGAAATCGTAATACATGTGTGAATACATAGACACCAACATGTCCCTAGTAAGCCTCTAGTTGACTAGCTCATTAATCAACAGATAGTCATGGTTTCCTGGCTATGGACATTGGATGTCATTGATAACGAGATCACATCATTAGGAGAATGATGTGATGGACAAGACCCAATCCTAAACATAGCACAAGATCGTATAGTTCGTTTGCTAGAGTTTTTCCAATGTCAAGTATCTTTTCCTTAGACCATGAGATCGTGTAACTCCCGGATACCGTAGGAGTGCTTTGGGTGTACAAAACGTCAGAAGTAACCGGGTGACTATAAAGGTATACTACGGGTATCTCCAAAAGTGTCTGTTGGGTTGACACGGATCAAGACTGGGATTTGTCACTCCGTATGACAGAGAGGTATCTCTGGGCCCACTCGGTAATGCATCATCATAATGAGATCAAAGTGACCAAGTGTCTGGTCACGGGATCATGCATTACGGTACGAGTAAAGTGACTTGCCGGTAACGAGATTGAACGAGGTATTGGGATACCGACGATCGAATCTCGGGCAAGTAACGTACCGATTGACAAAGGGAATTGTATACGGGATTGCCTGAATCCTCGACATCGTGGTTCATCCGATGAGATCATCGAGGAGCATGTGGGAGACAACATGGGTATCCAGATCCCGCTGTTGGTTATTGACCGGAGAACCGTTTCGGTCATGTCTACATGTCTCTCGAACCCGTAGGGTCTACACACTTAAGGTTTGGTGACGCTAGGGTTGTAGAGATGTAATATGCAGTAACCCGAAAGTTGTTCGGAGTCCCGGATGAGATCTCGGACGTCACGAGGAGTTCCAGAATGGTCTGGAGGTGAAGAATATATATAGGAAGTGCAGTTTCGGCCATCAGGGAGAGTTTCGGGGGTCACCAGGTATTGTACCGGACCACCGGATGGTCCCCGGGGTCCAACCGGGTGGGCCACCATCCCGGAGGGCCCATGGGCTGAAGTGGGGAGGGGAAACCAGCCCATAGTGGGCTGGTTGCACCCCCTTGGCCCACCCCCTGCGCCTAGGGTTTGGAAACCCTAGGTGGGGGGGGGGCCCCCACTTGCCTTGGGGGTACTCCACCCCCTTGGCCGCCGCCCCCCTAGGAGATCTGATCTCCAAGGGCCGGTGCCCCCAAGGGGCCTATATAAAGGGGGGGAGGAAGGGGGCAGCCGCACCCTTAAGCCTGCGGCCTCCCTCTCCCCTGCTACACCTTCTCCCTCTCTTAGAAGCTCGGTGAAGTCCCTGCCTGCTCGTGACTGTGCATCCCACCACCACGGCCATCGTGCTGCTGGATCCTTCATCAAGCCTTCTCCTTCCCCCTTGACTGAGATTAAAGAAGGAGGAACGTCACGGCTGGGACCGTATTGTAGTGTTGAACGCGGGACTTGCCGTCCGTGCGGCGCTAGGATCTCCGGGATCTTGGATCACGTCGAGTACGACTCCCTCATCCCCGTTCTTTGAACGCTTCCACTCGTGATCTACAAAGGTATGTAGATGCAATTTGATCACTCGTTGCTAGATGAACTCATAGATGGATCTTGGTGAAACCGTAGGAAAATTTTTGTTTTCTGCAACATTCCCCAACAGTGGCATCATGAGCTAGGTCTATGCGTAGTTCTTTTGCACGAGTAGAACACAATTTGTTGTGGGCGTAGATGTTGTCAACTTTCTTGCCGCTACTAGTCTTATTTTGCTTCAGTGTATTGTGGGATGAAGCGGCCCGGACCGACCTTACACGTACGCTTACGTGAGACTGGTTCCACCGACTGACATGCACTAGTTGCATAAGGTGGCTAGCGGGTGTCTGTCTCTCCCACTTTAGTTGGAGCGGATTCGATGAAAAGGGTCCTTATGAAGGGTAAATAGAAGTTGACAAATCACGTTGTGGCTTTTACGTAGGTAAGAAAACGTTCTTGCTAGAACCCTATTGCAGCCACGTAAAACTTGCAACAACAATTAGAGGACGTCTAACTTGTTTTTGCAGCAAGTGCTTTGTGATGTGATATGGCCAAAGTTGTGATGAATGATGAATGATATATATGTGATGTATGAGATCATGTTCTTGTAATAGGAATCACGACTTGCATGTCGATGAGTATGACAACGGCAGGAGCCATAGGAGTTGTCTTTATTTTTTGTATGACCTGCATGTCTTTGAGAAACGCCATGTAAATTACTTTACTTTATTGCTAAACATGTTAGCCATAGTAGTAGAAGTAATAGTTGGCGAGCAACTTCATGGAGACACGATGATGGAGATCATGGTGTCATGCCGGTGACAAGATGATCATGGATCCCCAAGATGGAGATCAAAGGAGCTATGTGATATTGGCCATATCATGTCACTATTATTATTTGATTGCATGTGATGTTTATCATGTTTTTGCATCTTGTTTACTTAGAATGACGGTAGTAAATAAGATGATCCCTCATAATAATTTCAAGAAAGTGTTCCCCCTAACTGTGCACCATTGCGACAGTTCGTTGTTTCGAAGCACCACGTGATGATCGGTTGTGATAGATTCCAACATTCACATACAACGGGTGTAAGACAGATTTACACATGCAAACACTTAGGTTGACTTGACGAGCCTAACATGTACATACATGGCCTCGGAACATAGAAGACCGAAAGGTCGAGCGTGAGTCGTACAGAAGATACGATCAACATGAAGATGTTCACCGATGTTGACTAGTCCGTCTCACGTGATGATCGGACACGGCCTAGTTAACTCGGATCATGTTATACTTAGATGACTGGAGGGATGTCTATCTGAGTGGGAGTTCATTATTTGATTAGATGAACTTAATTATCATGAACTTAGTCTAAAATCTTTACAATATGTCTTGTAGATCAAATGGCCAACGTTGTCCTCAACTTCAACGCGTTCCTAGAGAAAACCAAGCTGAAAGACGATGGCAGCAACTATACGGACTGGGTCCGGAACCTGAGGATCATCCTCATAGCTGCAAGAAAGATTATGTCCTAGAAGCACCGCTAGGTGACGCACCCATCCCACAGAACCAAGACGTTATGAACGCTTGGCAGACACGTGCTGATGATTACTCCCTCGTTCAGTGCGGCATGCTTTACAGCTTAGAACCGGGGCTCCAAAAGCGTTTTGAGAGACACGGAGCATATGAGATGTTCGAAGAGCTGAAAATGGTTTTTCAAGCTCATGCCCGGGTCGAGAGATATGAAGTCTCCGACAAGTTCTTCAGCTGTAAGATGGAGGAAAATAGTTCTGTCAGTGAGCACATACTCACTATGTCTGGATTACATAACCGCTTAACTCAGCTGGGAGTTAATCTCCGGATGACGCGGTCATTGACAGAATCCTTCAGTCGCTTCCACCGAGCTACAAGAGCTTTGTGATGAACTTCAATATGCAGGGGATGGAAAAGACCATTCCTGATGTATTTTCAATGCTGAAATCAGCAGAGGTAGAAGTCAAAAAGGAACAACCAGTGTTGATGGTCAATAAAACCACTAAGTTCAAGAAAGGCAAGGGTAAAAAGAACTTCAAGAAGGACGGCAAGGGAGTTGCCGCGCCCGGTAAGCAAGCTGCCGGGAAGAAGCCAAAGAATGGACCCAAGCCCGAGACTGAGTGCTTTTATTGCAAGGGAAGTGGTCACTGGAAGCGGAACTGCCCCAAATACTTAGCGGACAAGAAGGCCGGCAACACAAAAGGTATATGTGATATACATGTAATTGATGTGTACCTTACCAATATTCGTAGTAGCTCCAGGGTATTTGATACCGGTGTGGTTGCTCACATTTGTAACTCAAAGCAGGAGCTGCGGAATAAGCGGAGACTGGCGAAGGACGAGGTGACGATGCGCGTCGGGAATGGTTCCAAGGTCGATGTGATCGCCGTCGGCACGCTACCTCTACACTTACCTACGGGATTAGTTTTAAACCTCAATAATTGTTATTTAGTACCAGCTTTGAGCATGAACATTGTATCAGGATCTCGTTTAATTCGAGATGGCTACTCATTTAAATCCGAGAATAATGGTTGTTCTATTTATATGAGAGATATGTTTTATGGTCATGCTCCTGTGGTGAATGGTTTATTCTTAATGAATCTCGAGCGTAATGCTACACATATTCATAGTGTTAATACCAAAAGATGTAAGGTTGATAATGATAGTCCCACATACTTGTGGCACTGCCGCCTTGGTCACATAGGTGTCAAACGCATGAAGAAGCTCCATGCAGATGGACTTTTAGAGTCTCTTGATTACGAATCATTTGACACGTGCGAACCATGCCTCATGGGAAAAATGACCAAGACTCCGTTCTCAGGAACAATGGAGCGAGCAACCAACTTATTGGAAATCATACATACTGATGTGTGCGGTCCAATGAGTGTTGAGGCTCGTGGGGGCTATTGTTATGTTCTCACCCTCACTGATGACTTGAGTTGATATGGGTATGTCTACTTAATGAAACACAAGTCTGAAACCTTTGAAAAGTTCAAGGAATTTCAGAGTGAGGTTGAGAATCAACGTGACAGAAAAATCAAGTTTTTGCGATCAGATCGTGGAGGAGAATACTTGAGTCACGAATTTGGCACACACTTAAGAAAATGTGGAATAGTTTCACAACTCACGCCACCTGGAACACCTCAGCGTAATGGTGTGTCCGAACGTCGTAATCGCACTCTATTGGATATGGTGCGATCTATGATGTCTCTTACCGATTTACCGCTGTCATTTTGGGGCTATGCTTTAGAGACTGCCGCATTCACTTTAAATAGGGCTCCGTCGAAATCCGTTGAGACGACACCGTATGAATTATGGTTTGGGAAGAAACCTAAGCTGTCGTTTCTAAAAGTTTGGGGATGCGATGCTTATGTCAAGAAACTTCAACCTGAAAAGCTCGAACCCAAGTCGGAAAAATGCGTCTTCATAGGATACCCTAAAGAAACTGTTGGGTATACCTTCTACCTCAGATCCGAAGGCAAGATCTTTGTTGCCAAGAATGGGTCCTTTCTAGAGAAAGAGTTTCTCTCGAAAGAAATAAGTGGGAGGAAAGTGGAACTTGATGAAGTATTACCTCTTGAACCGGTAAGTAGCGCAGCTCAAGAAAATGTTCCTGAGGTGCCTGCACCGACTAGAGAGGAAGTTAATGATGATGATCATGAAACTTCAGATCAAGTTGCTACTGAACTTCGTAGGTCCACTAGGACACGTTCCGCACCAGAGTGGTACGGCAACCCTGTCTTAGAAATCATGTTGTTGGACAACGGTGAACCTTCGAACTATGAAGAAGCGATGGCGGGCCCGGATTCCGACAAATGGCTGGAAGCCATGAAATCCGAGATAGGGATCCATGTATGAAACGAAGTATGGACTTTGACTGACTTGCCCGATGATCGGCGAGCCATAGAAAATAAATGGATCTTTAAGAAGAAGACAGACGCGGATGGTAATGTGACCATCTATAAAGCTAGGCTTGTCGCTAAGGGTTATCGACAAGTTCAAGGGGTTGACTACGATGAGACTTTCTCTCCCGTAGCAAGCTGAAGTCCGTCCGAATCATGTTAGCAATTGCCGCATACTATGATTATGAGATATGGCAAATGGACGTCAAAACGGCATTCCTTAACGGTTTCCTTAAGGAAGAACTGTATATGATGCAGCCGAAGGTTTTGTCGACCCTAAGAATGCTAACAAGGTATGCAAGCTCCAGCGATCCATTTATGGGCTGGTGCAAGCATCTCGGAGTTGGAACATTCGCTTTGATGAGATGATCAAAGCGTTTGGGTTTATGCAGACTTATGGAGAAGCCTGCGTTTACAAGAAAGTGAGTGGGAGCTCTGTAGCATTTCTCATATTATATGTAGATGACATACTTTTGATGGGAAATGATATAGAACTTCTGGACAGCATTAAGGCCTACTTGAATAAGAGTTTTTCAATGAAGGACCTTGGAGAAGCTGCTTATATATTAGGCATCAAGATCTATAGAGATAGATCAAGACGCCTCATAGGTCTTTCACAAAGCACATACCTTGATAAGATATTGAAAAGTTCAATATGGATCAATCTAAGAAGGGGTTCTTGCCTGTGTTGCAAGGTGTGAAATTGAGCTCAGCTCAATGTCTGACCACGGCAGAAGATATAGAAGAGATGAGTGTCATCCCCTATGCCTCAGCCATAGGGTCTATTATGTATGCCATGCTGTGTACCAGACCTGATGTAAACCTTGCCGTAAGTTTGGTAGGAAGTACCAAAGTAATCCTGGCAAGGAACACTGGACAGCGGTTAAGAATATCCTGAAGTACCTGAAAAGGACTAAGGACATGTTTCTCGTTTATGGAGGTGACGAAGAGCTTGTCGTAAAGGGTTACGTCGACGCTAGCTTCGACACAGATCTGGATGACTCTAAGTCAGAAACCGGATACGTGTATATGTTGAATGGTGGAGCAGTAAGCTGGTGCAGCTGCAAGCAGAGCGTCGTGGCGGGATCTACATGTGAAGCGGAGTACATGGCAGCCTCGGAGGCAGCACATGAAGCAATTTGGGTGAGGAGTTCATCACCGACCTAGGAGTCATACCCAATGCGTCGGGGCCGATCAAACTCTTCTGTGACAACACTGGAGCTATTGCACTTGCCAAGGAGCCAGGTTTCACAAGAAGACCAGGCACATCAAGCGTCGCTTCAACTCCATTCGTGAAAATGTTCAAGATGGAGACATAGATATTTGTAAAGTACATACGGATCTGAATGTCGCAGATCCATTGACTAAACCTCTCCCTAGGGCAAAACATGATCAACACCAGAACTCTATGGGTGTTCGATTCATCACAATGTAACTAGATTATTGACTCTAGTGCAAGTGGGAGACTGTTGGAAATATGCCCTAGAGGCAATAATAAAAGGATTATCATTATATTTCCTTGTTCATGATAATTGTCTTTTATTCATGCTATAATTGTGTTATCCGGAAATCGTAATACATGTGTGAATACATAGACACCAACATGTCCCTAGTAAGCCTCTAGTTTGACTAGCTCGTTGATCAACAGATAGTCATGGTTTCCTGACTATGGACATTGGATGTCATTGATAACGAGATCACATCATTAGGAGAATGATGTGATGGACAAGACCCAATCCTAAACATAGCACAAGATCGTATAGTTCGTTTGCTAGAGTTTTTCCAATGTCAAGTATCTTTTCCTTAGACCATGAGATCGTGTAACTCACGGATGCCGTAGGAGTGCTTTGGGTGTACCAAACGTCACAACGTAACTGGGTGACTATAAAGGTATACTACGGGTATCTCCGAAAGTGTCTGTTGGGTTGACACGGATCAAGACTGGGATTTGTCACTCCGTATGACGGAGAGGTATCTCTGGGCCCACTCGGTAATGCATCATCATAATAAGCTCAAAGTGACCAAGTGTCTGGTCACGGGATCATGCATTACAGTACGAGTAAAGTGACTTGCCGGTAACGAGATTGAACGAGGTATTGGGATACCGACGATCGAATCTCGGGCAAGTAATGTACCGATTGACAAAGGGAATTATATACGGGATTGCCTGAATCCTCGACATCGTGGTTCATCCGATGAGATCATCGAGGAGCATGTGGGAGCCAACATGGGTACCCAGATCCTGCTGTTGGTTATTGATCGGAGAACCGTCTCGGTCATGTCTACATGTCTCCCGAACCCGTAGGGTCTACACACTTAAGGTTCGGTGACGCTAGGGTTGTAGAGATATAAATATGCAGTAACCCGAAAGTTGTTCGGAGTCCCGGATGAGATCCCGGACGTCACGAGGAGTTTCGGAATGGTCCGGAGGTGAAGAATTATATATAGGAAGTGCAATTTCGGCCATCGGGAGAGTTTTGGGGTCACTGGTATTGTACCGGGACCACCGGATGGGTCCCAGGGGGTCCAACGGGTGGGGCCGCCCATCCCAGAGGGCCCCATGGGCTGAAGTGGGGAGGGGAACCAGCCCATAGTGGGCTGGTGCACCCCCTTGGCTCACCCCCTGCGCCTAGGGTTGGAAACCCTAGGGTGGGGGGGGGGCGCCCCACTTGCCTTGGGGGGTACTCCAACCTCCCTGGCCGCCGCCCCCTTGGGAGATCTGATCTCCAAGGGCCGGCGCCCCCCAAGGGGGCCTATGTAAAGGGGGGGAGGGAGGGGCAGCCGCACCCTTAAGCCTTGGCGCCTCCCTCTCCCCTGCTACACCTCTCCCTCTCGTAGAAGCTCGGCGAAGCCCTGCTGCGGTGACTGCTGCATCCACCACCACGCCGTCGTGCTGCTGAATCTTCATCAACCTCTCCTTCCCCCTTGCTGGATCAAGAAGGAGGAGACGTCACGCTGACCGTACGTGTGTTGAACACGGAGGTACCGTCCGTTCGGCGCTAGGATCTCCGGTGATTTGGATCACGTCGAGTACGACTCCCTCATCCCCGTTCTTTGAACGCTTCCGCTCGCGATCTACAAAGGTATGTAGATGCATCCGATCACTCGTTGCTAGATGAACTCATAGATGGATCTTGGTGAAACCGTAGGATTTTTTTTGTTTTCTGCAACGTTCCCCAACAATTTCATCCTCAACATCTCGGCATTTATCGTCATGTGCGAGGCCTTCCTCCGCATCAGGCCCCACTTCGGCCTGTGGCTGAAGATCTTCAATGTTAAACCAAAGGTGGTGGTCGGCCAGCAAGCAGAGTGCGGAGGTGCCATGGTGGAAAAAATGCCTAACATCACCTGGCTCAAAGGCTCCTATGTGGATTCCATAAAGGGGTGGCAATCGGGGTGGTTCTACATCATCGAGCCGCACGACACCAACTGGGTGGCGGTCCCCGAATTTCGATCCGGAATCCCCACGCGGCTCACTTCCTGGAAAGAGAAGGGTCTGTCCTGGGGTTCCCCGGTAGAGCTGACCGGACTCCAGACCTGCATCAAGAACATGATGAGCAAGAAAATCAAGCTCGTCAACGTGGTCCAGGTCATGCTCTTCCACCGGATCCTCCCGTGCCAACGACGGGTATTCAATTTGTGGGAGTTCAACCTGGCCAAGCACCAGACGTTGCGAGAGCTCTTCGACACGGTGCACAAGGACATCTGGAAGGTGCTGTTCAAGGGCGCCGAGGTACCTCCTACCCTTACCGAGGACCGCAGACTCAGCGCAAAGCGCCATGCCAATCCGGTAAGTTTTTATATCTCACATGATATTTATTTGCCCCAATTTAATCATGTGCGGGATCTAAGCTTCCATGCCATTAACAGGACTGGGTAGAGACAGCGGAGCAGATCGACTGCCCAGCCGCCCTGCCTGAAGATCCTGCAGATGCTCTCCTAATGGAGATGCTGGTTCCGGCGCCTTACGAGGTGCCGGTGAAGAAGGCCAAGAAGAAGGCCACGGGGACCCGAAAGGGTCTCCGGTGCAAGGGTATATCGGACTCATCGTCCGATAACTCCGAAGCGCACTCCTCCCACGAAAACGAGGAGGAGGAAGAGGAAAGTTCTCCCCCCCAGCCGGGGGAGACAAGAAAAGGAAGGCCGCCCCAACCGGGGAGGTCGAAGGGTCCACGAAGGGAAGGACCCTCTTTCCGGACTGCTCCACGACGGCCGCCTATAGCGACGAGGAGTGGTTACCCAGGGACAAGCCCCTGGCGAAGTCGTAAGTATCCGGATACCACAATAATTCATGGTATGTTTTATTGCACTACTTCTCCTTACGCCGAATATGATTATGCAGTCCGTCCCGAGCCCGTCTCGATGTATCTTTGTCGGATGGTTCTTTGGACTCGTCGGATATGAATAGAGATTCACTTCCGACCGCCTCCACCCCTTGCCCTACAGACAACGTCGAGGTGTTGTCTCAAAAGGCACCGAGCCGAGGGGAGGTAGTCCTGGGGGCGCCTCGAGGCGACCTTCCGGACCCTGGCGTAAAGGGAGCAAGACTCCCACGGGCTCCAAGTTTGGCCCCCAGCCAAACACTGCGCCGGAACCTTTGGTGGTTCTGAACTCTAGCAGGCGACCCCCCATTAAGAGGGGCAAGCCACCTATGCCAGTGGCCTCTATCCATCCAGAGGCACCGGACAACTTGCTGGAAGCGCTTCCCGGCGCTTCCATCGATGAAGAGCACCGCACTATCATGAGTGCGGTGATCGAGAAAGTTCAGTCCGCCAAAAACGGACTAGCCGAAGCTTGTGCTAGCCTCCTAACAGGCTTTTAGGTAAGCAATCAAAATATAGGAAAATATTACCGCATAGACAGTAGCCCCTGATGCTCTGTTTGGCATTCGCGAAGAAAGGCCGAATAGAGGATCAAATAATGACTCAGGAGTCTAATCAGAATATGTCTATGTGCATATGCAGTCTTCACTGCTGGCCGCTGCCGCACGTACTGCAGAGGTCGCTGCACTGAAGTAGGACCTTGAGTGGTCCGAGGAAGAGCTCGGCCTTACCAAGAGGCAGCTCGAGGAGAGCAAAGGTAAGCAATACCTTGTCTATATATTAAAAAGAAATTCGGTTGTAAAGTAATAGGATCATCATGAATTTTCTAGGGGCCACGACCAAGGTGGCGACCCTAAAGAAGGCGCTGTCCGAGGCCAAAGACAAAGCGGCCAAGGAGCGCATTGAGTGGTAAAAGCAAGAAGCCCGGGTGGGCGAGGTGCAGCAAGAGCTCGAGGCTCTCGCCAAAAAACATGAGTCCTTGGAGCTTGACTCTAAGACATGAGAGTCCGAGCTTGTGAAGGCGCTCAAAAGCACACAAAGCGCCAAGGCTGAAGCCCACAAGGCCCTCCAGGAGATTGATGCGGTGAAGAAGGTAGCTGCGGGTAAGGCATTCATTATGCAAAGCAAGCATGTGAAGGAAACTTCCCTTTTACTTACCCGAGTTCGGAGCTCTCCAGGAGCGTTCGCAAATCTTCCCCGCAGTGTACTAGATGCCGCGGAGTTTTACCGAGCTGAGGACGGGAGCTCGACAGAAAAGTTGTTCTGGTCTCAGTATACTGGGACCGAACACCCAATGCCCTTGAGTGACCAGCTGAAGCAGCTGGTCGAGCTTCATAAGGCGGCCGAACAGGCCATGAAGGGTCTTATAGTCCGGATGTGGCCTGGCGATCCCCTGCCTAGTAGCTACTTCGGTCTGGTGAGGCGGCTTGTGGATGCCTGCCCACGGCTTGAAGTCATAAAGTGGTCCGTCTGCATCGAGGGTGCACGCAGGGCTTTTGCCCGGGCGAAGGTGCACTGGGCGAAGCTGGACGCCGTAAAGCTGGTGAAGGAGGGGTCTCCGGAGGGCAAGGAGCATCGCTGCCCCGAAATGTATTATGACAGCGTCTTGAAGGGTTCCCGCCTTGTGGCGAAGGAATGTGCTAGAGATGTAATTTTTGAATGAACATGCTCATGTGATCCTGTAATGTGAAACGAGTTCATTTGTGCTATGCAATGCTTTTTTGAATTTAAAATATTACCTTCTGTGCAGCCGTTTATAAAATCTGAGAGTTGGCTAGTCGTCGGCTTCTGCCCCCATGTAACTAGTACTGGGGTCTTCGGGATAAACCTAAGCACTCTTTATCCCAATTTTGGGTCCTTCGAGGGAGGTGTTCAGCACAACGAACCAGACAATCGGACTATAAGGCTTTATCACTCTCACTTAGCCATAGAAGTCTACAATTTTAAATTTTGGTGAAGCCCCTAGTATTCGGAAGGACGAATTTGGGGCGCTATATACGCCTAAGTCGGGCAAGGCCGACTCGTCGCCTGAAGCGGAAAAAGTCTTTAAGGACTTGAGACCTCTTGAACAGCGACCAACTCTCGCCTTATCATGACAATTAGTTTTCGGCTTTCTCTACTGAGGTGCTCGTCCGGAAGAACCGGGACACAATCGCAGTAGTTCTTCCATCACTACCTTAGCCGATAGAGCGGAACGTAAGGTACCAAAACATGGGAGCCGGGCAAACCCAACTATTGACCCAAGACATGATTCGGAGCTGATGCATATAATGCTATAAGTTCGGGGTGCCGCACTGTCGAAAGTGTTCGGACTTCTCATGCCGTATTACGGGGTAAACGAAAGCCCCTGGCGTACTGACCGTACCAGAATGTATGGGTGCAAGTTGTCATAAATAAACATATAAGAAAAAGGTATGGATAATGCAATAATAGACTAATGCTATGCATTGTTATTTAAATAATACGTCGAAGCATACTGATACAAGTAGTGCAATAAGAAAAAAATAGGACTATTTGACATGTCCTATCCAAGGGAAAGCTGTGTATGGATAGTAAAAAGCAGGTATATCGATTGTTATTAGAGACCACCTGGGGGTTCCCTTGTACGTCTTAGCTTCTTGCCTCCTTGGTTGTTCCTTCCCATAATGTGTCCGGCAATCATACTGCCGGAAAGGGCTTCCAGAGAGTAAGGTCCTGAAAGAGAAAAAAATGATAAAGGTATGCAACCCCTAGGGCGGTTAAGCCGCATTGCCGGACGTGCCCTGATCGTGCCCCCGCCTATGCCCATGGTATTTTCAGTGCGTAATTATGTACGTGCATCACGGATTTCATCGCTTGACTGGGACTGGGATGGAGGCCGAATTTCTAGGCGAGCTCTGAATGTGCCAGGCGATCCTGTTGCAGGTTACTCCGGACTCGCTTGACGGTGTCCGGGGGTTGTATCACCGAATTGGTGGTTTGCCTTAAAAGGCTGCTTTGTGCTTCTGCTGCGAGGGCCGCAGTGTGCTCTTCCGTGCGGAGCGAGCGTTCCGTGTTTCCATTGACTGTTATGATCCCCGTAGGTCCTGGCATCTTGAGCTTGATGTATGCGTAATGCGGTACCGCATTGAATTTTGCAAATGCGGTTCGCCAGAGCAGTGCTGATAGCCACTGCGGAACGGGACGATATCAAAGATTAGCTCCTCGCTTCGGAAGTTTTCTGGAGATCCAAAGACCACTTCTAGTGTGATTGAGCCCGTGCAATGGGCCTCTATACCTGGGATGACGCCCTTAAAGGTGGTTTTGGTGGGTTTGATCCTCGAGGGATCTATACCTATTTTGCACACTGTATCCTGATAGAGCAAGTTCAGGCTGCTACCGCCGTCCATAAGGACTCGAGTGAGGTGAAATCCATCGATGATGGGGTCTAGGACCAATGCGGTGGATCCGCCATGACGGATACTAGTGGGGTGGTCCCTGCGATCGAAGGTGATCGGACAAGAGGACCATGGGTTGAACTTTGGGGCGATGGGCTCCATCGCATAGACGTCCCTTAGTGCACGCTTCCGTTCCCTCTTGGGAATGTGGGTTGCATATATCATGTTCACCGTCTTCACTTGTGGGGGGAACCTCTTCTGTCCTCCCGTGTTCGGCGGCCGGGGCTCCTCCTCGTCATCACTATGCAGCCCCTTGTCCTTGTTTTTGGCATTCAACTTGCCGGCCTGCTTGAACACCCAGCATTCTCTGTTGGTGTGATTGGCTGGCTTATCAGGGGTGCCGTGGATTTGACACGAGCGATCAAGTATATGATCCAAACTAGACGGGCCCGGAGTACTTCTTTTGAATGGCTTTTTCTGCTGACCGGATCTAGAGCCTCTGAATCCGGCATTGACTGTCGTATCATCGGCGTTATCGCCGTTGTTGCGGCGCTTGTGTCTGTTACGGCGTAGTCTGCCATTGACATCTTTGGTATCCGAAGTGCCCGGATTCCTTGATGTGTTGTTGCTGCGAGCCAGCCAGCTATCCTTGCCCGTGCAAAAGCGGGTCATGAGTGTCGTGAGGGCTGCCATAGACTTCGGCTTCTCCTGGCCGAGGTGCCGGGCGAGCCAGTCGTCACAGATGTTATGCTTGAATGCCGCTAAGGCCTCTACATCCGGACAGTCGACAATTTGGTTTTTCTTAGTTAGGAACCATGTCCAGAATTGCCTGGATGATTCCCCTGGCTGCTGAGTTATATGGCTCAAGTCATCAGCATCCGGTGGTCACACATAAGTGCCCTGGAAGTTGTCAAGGAATGCGTCTTCCAAATCCTCCCAACTGCCGACGGAGTCTGCTGGCAAGCTATTCAGCCAATGCTGAGCTGGTCCTTTGAGTTTTAGTGGGAGGTACTTGATGGCATGCAGATCATCACCGCGAGCCATGTGGATGTGGAGGAGGAAATCCTCAATCCATACAGCGGGATCTGTTGTACCATCATATGATTCGATATTTACGGGTTTAAAACCCTCTGGGAATTCGTGATCCATAACTTCATTACTGAAGCATAGGGGGTGTGCGGCGCCTCTGTGCCGGGCTATATCACGATGCAGTTCATATGAGTCTTGTCTGCTGTATTCGGCCCGGACGGATTTACTTTTAGTGTATCCGGCGTGATGGTCATCGTCCCGTGTTGGCGCGCGCCCCCGTGACCCGTATATCGACCTTGCATGTTTTGCCCTGCTTTCCAATACGTCTCGCAGGTCCCATGTGTTGCCCCGGGCCTTGGTATTTTTGTTTGAGTGGCGGCAGGGTGCAGGCTGAACTTCAGGCTGAAATGCCTCTCTATCTCGGCCACGAGGTGGCCCGCCAGCCGCATCATACGCTGGTGATGTAGGTTTCAATGCTTCCTCCTCGAGGTGAGGTAGCAACCTGCGCTTTGGGTAACTCTTGGAGGGGCGCTCGAGTTTGTATTCCTCGGCCGCAAGGACTTCGGTCCATCTGTCTGCTAGCAAATCTTGATCAGCTTGAAGCTGTTGTTGCTTTTTCTTCAAGCTATTTGCTGTGGCCATAAGCCGATGCTTGAAACGCTCCTGCTCGACGGGATCCTCAGGCACGATAAATTCTTCGTCGCCGAGGCTCACCTCATCTTCAGAGAGAGAGGCATGTAATTGTCCTCCTCCGATTCTCCATCTGCTGCCCGCTCTGGAGGGCTAGCTTGTTCACCCTCCCGCTCTAAATCGTGCCGGAGGGGATTGTTGTCGTCTTCGGCACTATCCGGAGTGTTATTGTCTCTTGTGCCGGTATCACTACTTTTGCTATGGCGGGACTTAGAGCGGGCCGCTGACGTCGGCGCTTGGGTTGCTTCGTGGAGGGGTCATCCTCCGCTGTCTCATCACCATTGCCTTCTTTGGGGGTGTCCACCATGTATATATATCATATGATGAGGTGGCGGTCCAGCGCCCTGTGGGCGGTGGTTCCTGTTCGTCTCCTGCATCATCGTCCATACCGTCAATGCCTTCGGAGTCGAAGTCGAGCATGTCGGTTAAATCGTCGATAGTGGCTACTAAGTGGGTGGTGGGTGGGGAGCGAATTTCTTCGTCGTCTGCATCCCATTCTAGCCGGACATAGTTCGGCCAAGGTTCTCCTGGCAAGGAGAGAGACCTTAATGAATTTAGCATGTTGCCAAAAGGTGAGTGCTGAAAGATATCCGCGGAGGTGAACTCCATGATCGGCGCCTAATCGGATTCGATAGGCATGGACGTAGGCGGCTCGGAGTCCGTGGCTGGAGACGAATCCAGTGGTTCGGCAACACGACTTTCGTAAGGGGTGAAGTCAGTATCCGGCTCTATCGCCACTGAGAGTCCGGCCTCCATGGCAGGGTCTATCCACCCCTCCTCGGATGGCGCAATTTGCTCCAGATTGAAGGCCAGAGTAGTTGCAGGTGTGATATCCCGAACATTGTCCGACGGCAGAGCTAAATCATGCTCGTCGTGATCGTGCGGCGCACCTGGTATAGGCTCGAATCCATCGAAGATCAAGTCTCCGCGGATGTCTGCAGTGTAGTTCGAATTTCCGAACCTGACCTGATGGCCAGGGGCATAGCTCTCGATCTGCTCCGGATGGCCAAGCGAGTTGGCCCGCAGTGCGAAGCTGCCGAATACAAAGATCTGTCCGGGGAGGAAAACCTCACCCTGGACCACATCATTCCCGATGATCGAAGGAGCCATCAAGCCTTACAGTGATGGCACAGTGGAACTCTCAATTAAAGCACCAATGTCGGTGTCAAAATCGACGGATCTCGGGTAGGGGGTCCCGAACTGTGCATCTAAGGCGGATGGTAACAGGAGGCGGGGGACACGATGTTTACCCAGGTTCGGGCCCTCTCGATGGAGGTAATACCCTACTTCCTGCTTGATTGATCTTGATGATATGAGTATTACAAGAGTTGATCTACCACGAGATTGTAGAGGCTAAACCCTAGAATCCAGTCTATGGTATGATTGTTGTCGTCCTACAGACTAAACCCTCCGGTTTATATAAACATCGGAGGGGGCTAGGGTTACACAGAGTCGGTTACAAGGAAGAAGATCTACATATCCGTATTGCCAAGCTTGCCTTCCACGCCAAGGGAAGTCCCATCCGGACATGGGACGAAGTCTTCAATCTTGTATCTTCATAGTCCAACAGTCCGACCAAAGGATATAGTCCGGCTGTCCGGAGACTCCCTAATCCAGGACTCGCTCACCGGGGCTACATGCATGACCTGCGAGACGTATTGGAACACAAAGTAGCACATACAAGATCGATCTACGGATCATGGGGGCGCACCCCAACACGTGACGGCGACCGTCACGCTGGATATACTAAAAGCAAATCCGGCCGTGCCGAATACAGCAGACAAGACTTATTTGAACTACGTCGCGATGTAGCCCGACATAGAGGCGCTGGACACCCCCTATGCTTCACTGATGAAGTAATGGACCATGAATTCCCATAAGGGTTTAAACCCGTGAACATTGAATCATATGATGGTACTACAGACCCCGCGGTATGGATAGATGATTTCTTCCTCCACATTCACATGGCCCGCGGGGATGATCTACACGCCATCAAGTATCTCCCACTAAAACTCAAAGGGCCAGCTCGGCATTGGCTGAATAGCTTGCCGGCAAACTCCATCGGAAGTTGGGAGAACCTGGCAGACGCATTCCTGGACAACTTCCAGGGCACTTATGTGCGACCACCGGATGCTGATGATTTAAGGCACATAACCCAACAGCCCGGAGAGTCAGCCAGGAAATTCTGGACTCGGTTCCTAACTAAAAAGAACCAAATTGTTGACCGTCCGGATGCCGAAGCCCTACCATCCTTTAAACATAACATCCGTGACGAGTGGCTTGCCCGACATCTCGGCCAAGAGAAGCCAAAATCTATGGCAGCCCTCACGACACTCATGACCCGCTTTTGCACGGACGGGGATAGCTGGTTGGCCCATAGCAACAACACAACAAGCAATCCTAGCACATCAGAGGCCAGATATAGCAACGACAAACCCCGACGCAACAAACACAAGCGTCGCAAAAATGGTGGTAATGCCGAAGCTACGACAGTCAATGCTGGATTTAGTGGCTCTAAGTTTGGTCAGCGGAAAAGGCCATTCAAAAATGACAATTCGGGCCCATCCAGTCTGGACTGCATACTCGACCGCCCATGCCAAATTCATGGCACCCCAATTACACCAGCCAATCATACCAACAGAGAATGCTGGGTCTTCAAACAAGCCAACAAGTCAGGTGCCGAAAACAAGGAGAAGGGGTCTCAAAGCGATGATGGCGATGAGGAGCCCAGATCACCGAATACAGGAGGGCAAAAGAAATTTCCCTCGCAAATCCAAACGGTGAACGTGGTAAATGCCACCCACACTCCCAACCCGGACCGGATGCGCACCCTTAGGGATGTCGACTTAATAGAATCAGTCTCCCCACAATATAAACTAGGGCCGATCAACTTCAACCGCACAGATCGTCCGGCTAATACCAATTAGGGCAATTCAGCCGCACTAGTCCTCGACCCAATAATTGACGAGTTCCACCTCACACGAGTCCTTATGGACGGAGGCAGTAGTCTAAACCTACTTTACCAAGACACAGTGTGCAAGATGGGCATCGATTATTCAATGATCAAGCCCACTAAAGCCACCTTTAAAGGCATTATACCAGGTGTGGAGGCTAGCTGTACAAGCTCTATCGCTCTTGAGGTAGTCTTCGGATCACCGGGAAATTACCGTGCCGAAGAGTTAATCTTCGACATCGTCCCCTTTTGCAGTGATTATCAGGCACTGCTCAGACGAACCGCGTTCGCTCGATTCAACGTGGTGCCACATTATGCCTACCATAAGTTCAAGATGCCTGGTCTGCACGGCATCATCATGGTTAATGGCAAGGCCGAACTCCCCCTCGGTACCAAAAAGTATACCACTGCTTTAACATCAGAAGCAACGAGTGGCACCCTTCAATCGGACCTCGAGTCAATGGACAAGCTCCCGGACACCGGCAAAGGACTCCGAACTACTTCGTGACAGGATAGCCCGACTCATCCAGAGCTCAATTATACACTCCGGCGAAAGCCAGGACGGGCCACATACTGCGGCTCAACCGCTCTGCGGCACACAAACACATCTTGTTCTTTATAGGTTCATTTTTGCCCAGGCAGGGACCGGCTATATGGAAACAGCTCGAACGCGCAAGGGAATCCTTAGATATTCCCCTCGATAACCATCCGACTGCACTCTGTATCCGCACACAGCTTCTTCCCGCCTGGTCTCAGTATGTTCCGCAGTCACTTTCTCTTTTTATTACTTTACATGTACTCATACGCGTCGACGTATTATTCAAATACAACATGTGGATTTATATGACGCTTATCTGCCATTATCTCTTATTGAAATTCTTTTGTCAAATGGCATCCGTACACCATGATATGCTTTAATATGCCAGGGGCTTATACGGCAATAAAGTCCGAACACCTTAATGGAAGTTTGGCACCCCGAACTTATAGCATTATATGCATCAGCTCCGAATCATGTCTTGGGTCAAATGTTGGGTTTGCCTGGCTCCCATGTTCTGTGCCTTATGTTCCGCTATATCGGCTAAGGCGGCATAGGGAGAACTACTACGATTGTGTCCCGGTTCTTCCGGATGAGCACCTCAGTAGAGAAAGCCAAAAACTGACTATCATGATAAGGCGAGAGCTGGTCAGCTGTTCGAGAGGTTGTAAAATCTTTAAGGATTCCTCCCGCATAATGCCATAACCAATGCAGCGTCTGATGGATCGGCTTTTCTTCCGATTAGGTGCTTATAGAGCCCCTCGTGCGGTCTTCCGAACACCAGGGGCTGCGCCTACCTTCCTTTTCTAAAGCTCCTATGGCTAAGTGAGAGTGATAAAGCTCTATAGTCCGATTGCCTGGTTCGTTGTGCTGAACACCTCCTTCGAAGGACGCAAAACTGGGATAAAGAGTGATCAGGTTTATCCCGAACACCCCCGTACTTCCTACGTGGGGGCAGAAGCCGACGACTGGACAACTCTCAGGATTAATATATAAAACGGCCGCGCAGGAGGATAAACTTTCATATAACAGGCAATAAATAATAGAAATGACCTTGTTCAACATTACAAAGGACAACATGATTGTATTCATGGAAATATAATGTCCTTGGTGCATTGCTCCGCCGCAAGGCAGGACACTTTCATAATATAACTCAGGCTTGCGGTGCTCCTTTCCCTCCAGCGGTCCCTCGGTCACCAGCTTTTCAGCATCCATCTTCCCCAAGTGCACCTTTGCACGGGCGAAGGCCATTCGCGCACCCTCTGTACAGACCGACCGCTTGACGACATCAAGTTGAGGGCAGGCACTCGCAAGCCGCTTCACGAGCCCGAAGTAGCTGCTTGGAATCGGCTCAGCGGGCCATAGCCGGATAATCAAATCCTTCATGGCTAGCTCCGCCACCTTATGCAGTTCGATCAGCTATTTCAGTTGATCGGCAAAAGGCACCGGACAATTCGGTGCCAGATACTGTGACCAGAAGAGCTTATCCGTAGTGTTCCTTTCTTTGGCTTGGTAGAATTGTGCGGCATCAGATATGCTGCGTGGCAGCTCCGCAAATACCCCGAGAGAAATCCGAATTCAAGATTAGAAACATGATTTTCTCCCCAAACACTTGCCATACATGGAACAAGCCTTACCCACCGCGATCTCCCTTGCCTCTTGGATCTCCTGCAAGGCACCTTGGGTTTCCCCCTGGGCATCGCATGCGGCCTGATGAGCCTTGGTAAGTTCGGATTCTTTCTCCGTTAGACTCTGCTCCAAGGCCTTGCATCTTCTCACGACCTCTTGAAGCTCTTGCTCAGCTTCAATAACCCTGTCCTCGTGCTTCTCACGAAGAGCCCGCTCTGTGGCTGTCTTTCTCTCAGCCTCGGCAACAGCCTTCTTAAGAGCCTCGACTTCGGTCATCGCCCCTGGCGCAAATCATAAAACATATTTTAAATTCGTTCGCAATGAACGTGAGCAAGGTTTGTGCATACCTTGTTTATCCTCCAGCTGCCTTTTCAACTGGCCCAATTCTTCTGTGGCCCGCTCCAGACTTTGATTTAGTCCGGAGACCTCCACAGTATGAGAGGCGGCAGTCGCTATAGACGCCTGTTTATAAAAGAAGAGAGGTAAATGTCATCAAGTGAGTCTTCTGCGAACATAGATTTGATCTTCTGTCCGATTCTTTCTCTCACCGAACAGTGTATCAGGGGCTGCAATCTATACTATGACACAATTCGAATACTCATAAAACATACCTCAAAGCCTCTTATAAGGCTAATACAGGCTTCATTCAGTCCACTCCCCGCAGACTGAATCTTCTCAATCACCGCACCCATAAGGGCACGGTGTTCATCGACGATGGAGGTGCTTTTCAGCGCCGCCAATAAAGTATCCATCACCTCTGGTTGGACAGAGGTTGCCGGTGGAACAGGTACACCCCCTCTAGCCGAGGGAGGCCGTCTGCCTGACTCTGGAACCATATTGGTGTCCGGAATTGCGTCCGGCTGGGGGCCAAATTCAAGATGGCTCCCGCCGACGACGCCCATGGGAGCCTTCTCTCCCATGTGTCCGGCCCCTGAAGTTTGACCTCCTGGCGCCACCTTGGCAATCTCCCCCCTCCTTGGCCTGGGTCCTCCTGGGACAAAGCCTCGGTGTCATTCACATGTTTGGGGGAAGGGGCCTTCGGGGGTGTCCCGCTCTCCATAGTGTCCGAGCCTAGCAAATCCTCTGACGAGGATTGCTCCGCGCGGGACCTCACCAGACTGCAAAAAGTATGGCCCAGATTAAAATATTGTGCCATGATGAGTTTGGATGCATAAACGTGTTCGGATTTTATATACTCATGAGTTCACCAGGGGCTGAGCCCTGGGATCCCACTCTGGGCTGCTATCAGCGGCGGTGGACTCCTCTGGAAGAGGAGTTTTTCCCTTCTTAGGCGACTCGGCCTCCAACAATGTGGAGGCTGTCCTTTTCTTTCTTCCCCCCGCTGGGGATTCGTCTTCCTCCTCCTCCTCGTCCTCTTCGGAGGAAGAACGGGCATTGGAGTCTTCAGATATTGTGTCCGAGGCGCCACGATGACGGAGGCCGCCCCTGGTCTCCTTGGCCCCTCTCTCGGCCTTCTTCTTTGGCGCCTTGTAGGGCGCCGGGACCAGCATATTCGTTAGAAGCGGGCCGGCCGGTTATTCAGGTAGCGGGGCCGGACAGTAGATCCGCCCCGCCTTCTTTGTATATCCCTAGGAGAGTTGTGGAAAACACATTAAGAGTTTCCCTTGGGTTATGCGAATAAAACTTATAATGGCTTACCGAACTTGCGGGGCGGGACAGGTGGTACCCGCGGTCCTCGGCTAAGTCCGGCCATGATTTGCCGGACTTAAAAAGCACCTTCCAGATATCTTTGTGTGAGGAGCCAAAGAGCTCTCGCAGGGTCTGGTGCTTGGCCGGGTCGAATTCCCATAAATTGCAAGCCCGGTGTTGACAAGGAAGGATCCGGCGAACTAACATCACCTGGACTACATTGACAAGTTTGATATTCTTGTCTTCCATATTCTTGACACGCATCTGGAGCGCCGACAGCTCATCGGACGAAGATCAATCCAGGCCCTTCTTGGGCCAGGACGTAAGCCGTAGGGGGGCTCCGGGTCGGAAATTAGGAGCAGCAGCCCATTTCGTGCCGCGCGACTCAGTGATGTAAAACCACAGCTGCTGCCACCCTTTGACGGAATCATTGAAAGTACCTATTGGCCATGTGACGTTGGGCATCTTGCTCACCATGGCGCCTCCGCACTCAGCGTGCTCACCGCCTACTACCTCGGGCTTCACATTAAAGATCTTCTGCCATAAGCCGAAGTGTGGCGAGATGCGGAGAAAGGCCTCGCACACGATGATGAACATCGATATGTTGAGGAAGGAATTGGGGGATAGATCATGAAAATCGATCCCATAGTAATACATGATGCCACAAATGGATGGGTGGAGGGGAAACCCCAGCCCGCGGACAAAATGAGGGAGTAAAACAACCCTCTCGTGGGGTTCCGGAGTAGGGACAATCTATCCTGCCGTCGGGAGACGGTGGCTGATTTTCCGGGCCAGGTACCCAGCCTCCCGAAGCTTTTTGATATCCTTCTCCCGAGCAGTAGAGGCTATCCGTTTGCCTCCTGCTCCGGATCCAGACATTTTCAGAAGGCCTTTGTGACCGGAGAGGACGAACGCTTGGGCGCTGGGGCTTGAGCTGAGGGGAATGGATAAAGTAGAAGAAGAAGGCGTGGGTGAAAAAGGGGAGTCCTTATCTCCTTATAAAGGCGGCAGGGATCCAGCGCCTCCCCACTTGCCCGGTAAACTCACTTATTCCCCAAGCGTCGCGCTAAAGACGCGGTTGGATTACCCATACCCGTATTGATGAGAATCCTGAGATAGGGGGACACGATCTCTGCTTCGATAAGACATGCCCATAAAACCGCCTCGCGACATGCGCAATAGCTGGTTAGGGAGAATGGTTCGAATAAAGACCGGATCGTGGCGTGGGGTCATGTTAGGAAAAGTTGTCAGCGGATTAGATTTGTGGAATATTGTACTCTCTACGGTGGTATGTGGGATTTGTTTTGCAGAGCCGAACACGATCCTTGTGTTCAAAATCTTCTATGGAGTATTCGGAGAAGGAACCCGCCTTGCAATGCCAAAGACAATCTGCGCGCCGGACTCATCGTCATTGAAGCCTGGTTCAGGGGCTACTGAGGGAGTCCTGGATTAAGGGGTCCTTGGACAGCCGGACTATATACTTTTGCCGGACTGTTGGACTATGAAGATACAAGATTGAAGGCTTCGTCCCGTGTCCGGGTGGGATTCTCCTTTGCGTGGAATGCAAGCTTGGCGATTCGGATATGTAGATCTCCTTCTGTGTAACCGACTCTGTGTAACCCTAGCCCCCTCCAGTGTCTATATAAACCGGAGGGTTTAGTCCGTAGGATAACAACAATTATAATCATAGGCTAGCTTCTAGGGTTTAGCCTCTACGATCTCGTGGTAGATCAACTCTTGTAATACTCATATCATCAAGATCAATCAAGTAGGAAGTAGGGTATTACCTCCATCAAGAGGGCTCAAACCTGGGTAAACATTGTGTCCCCCACCACCTGTTACCATCAGCCTTAGACGCACAGTTTGGGACCCCCTACCCGAGATCCGCCGGTTTTGACACCGACATGTAGCTCTTTGGTGATTTGTCCTTCCTCTTCGAATCCTTGATTCTCCGAGAGGGTCTTCATTCATAACAATCATCTCTACTCCTTCTCTCTCTTGGTGGTGATTCTTCTCTTCTACTTATTTTGGGAGAATCTTCTCTTCTTTTGTAAGGAGCCGTACACTCATTTGAATAGTGTCCGGGTCTTCCACAATTGTAGCAGTTACGCTCACGACTAGAAGATCTTTTGTCATTGTAGGACCTTGACTTGGAACTTCTTTCCTTGCTTCTACTCTTGTAGAACTTGTTGAAGTTCTTCACCATTTGGCTCAATTCTTCATTGAAGGTTTGCTTCTCATTTGATGATGTAGGGGCATCAAATGAGGCTTTGTAGGCACCACTTGACTTGTTGTGGAGCTCTTCCTTATCCTTGAGTGACATCTCATGAGCAAAAATTCTTCCAATGACTTCCGTTGGCTTGAGATCTTTGTAGTTGGGCATCATTTGGATCAATGTTCACTTGGTATCATATTTTCCATCCAAGGCTCTTAGGATCTTCTTGATGATGAATCTATCGGTCATCTATTCACTTCCTAAGCCGGCAATCTCATTTGTGATGAGAGCAAGCCTAGAGTACATTTCAGCGACACCTTCACCATCCTTCATTTTGAACTTGTCAAGTTGACTTTGAAGCACATCCAATTTGGATTTCTTGATGGAGTCGGTACCTTTGTGCATATCAATCAAAGTATCCCAAATTTCCTTTGCATTCTCAAGACGACTGATTTTGTTGAATTCTTCGGGGCACAATCCGTTGAAGAGAATATCACAAGCTTGAGCATTGTATTGCAACATCTTCAAATCTTCCACGGTAGCTTCACGGTTCGGTTCTCTCCCATCAAAGAATTCACCACGCAAGCCAATACACACAATAGCCCAAACGACGGGGTTATGTCCAAGAATATGCATTTTCATCTTATGCTTCCAACTAGAAAAATTAGTACCATCAAAGTAAGGACCTCTATGGTGGTAATTTCCTTCGCTAGACGCCATACTCTCCTAGGTTGTGAAACCAAGGCCATAACCACAAAAAGCTATGGAAATAAAAGCAAATGGAGACCAAAGCTGTGATACCACTTGTAGGATCGAAAGTATGTCTAGAGGGGGGGGGGGTGATTAGACTACTTGACCAAATAAAAATCTAGCCTTTTCCCAATTTTAATTCTTGGCAGACTTTAGCAACTTAGCACAAGTCAAGCAATCAACCTACACATGCAATTCTAAGAGTATAGTAGTGGAAAGTAAAACAATTGCATATGAAGGTAAAGGGAGGAGTTTGGAGGGAGCAAACTGTAACACCCTCGATGCGACTATCGCTCCCACGTGTCGAGGCACGGCTTAGAGACATAATCGCATTGAAGGCATATGTCGCAAGTTAGGCAATCTTCACAACATCCCATGTAATGTAATAATAAAAAGGGAGATAACATAGTTGGCTTACACTCGCCATGTCAATAAAGTGCATAAATAACATTGCATCAACCAAACACTCATGGCCCGACTACGGCGCCAAAATAAAGAGAACCCAACATGCGACAACGGTCCCAATCACCCCAACTGGGCACCACTACTGATCATCGGGAAAGGAAACACAGTATCGTTGAGAGTCTTCGTCGAACTCCCACTTGAGCTCATACGCGTCTCCTGGAGTGGAATCATCAGGCCCTGCATCTGGTGTAATAGTAATCTGTGAGCCACGGGGACTCAGCAATCTCGCACCCTCGCGATCAAGACTATTTAAGCTTATAGGTAAGGCAAGGTAAAATATGAGTGGAGCTGCAGCAAGCGACTAGCAAGTATGGTGGCTAACTTATTCGCAAAAGAGAGCGAGAAGAGGAGGCAAAGCACGAGCGAGAAGCTAGAGAACAACCTGCGCAAACATTACTCCAACACCGTTTCCACTTCCCGGACTCCGCCGAGAAGAGGCCATCATGGTAACACACTCAGTTGATTCATTTTAATTAAATTAAGGTTCAAGTTATCTACAACCGGACATTAACAAATTCCCATCTGCCCATAACCGCGGGCACGGCTTTCGAAAGTTCAATCCCTGCAGGGAGTCCCAACTTAGCCCATGACAAGCTCTCACGGTCAACGAAGTAATAGACCTCCTCCCAAGACGTTCTGATCAGACTCGGTATCTTGGTTACTCAAGACACTTCGACAGGTTAAAACAAGACCAGCAACACCGCCCAAATGTGCTGACAAATCCCGATAGGAGCTGCACATATCTCTTTCTTAGGGCACACTCAGATGAGACATCCTACGAGTAAAACCAACCCTCAAGTTGCCCCGAGGTGGCCCCGCAGTCTACTCGGTCGGACCAACACTCAGAGGAGCACTGGCCCGGGGGGGGGGGGGGGGTTAAAATAAGATGACCCGCGGGCTCCGGAAACCCAAGGGAAAAAGAGGCTAGGTGGCAAATGGTAAGACCAAGGTTGGGCATTGCTGGAAAAGCTTTAATCAAGGCGAAATATCAAGGGGTTCCCATTATAACCCAACCGCATAAGGAACGCAAAAATCCGGGAACATAACACCGATATGATGGAAACTAGGGTGGCAAGAGTGGAACAAAACACTAGGCGAGAGGCCGAGCCTTCCACCCTTTACCAAGTATATAGATGCATTAAGATAACATGGCAATATAATGATATCCCAACAAGTAAATAAAAGATGTTCCAACAAGGAACGGTCTCCAATCTTCACCTGCAACTAGCAACGCTATAAGAGGGGCTGAGCAAAGCAGTAACATAGCCAATCAACGGCTTTCTAGGACATGGTGGGTTAGAGGTTTGACATGGAAATTTGGGAGGCTTGCAAGCAAGTGGTAGGCATCGTAGCAATGGCATAGCAAAAGAGCGAGCAAACTAGCATAGCAAAGATACTAGTGATTTCGAGGGTATGATCATCTTGCCTGCACAGTTGTCAGAGTTGACTGGATCCTCAAAAGAAAACTCAACGGGATCCTCGTTAGCGAACTCGTCTCCCGGCTCTACCCAAACAAGACAAACAAGCAACAAGGATACAATCAACCACGTGCAAGAACAAGCAATAGGATGAAATGATGACATGCTATGCGGGATGCGATGCGGGATGCAAAATGCAAGATATGATAGGAAATGCATGAACCTGGCCTCAACTTGGAAATCCAAGTGTGCCACTGGAAAGATGAGATGAAATCGCTTGAAAACGATATAAAGAACACCGGAATCGGAGTTACGGTTTGGAAATGGCAAGCGATTCAAATATGACACCGGTCTGCGATTTACAGCAAGTAGGCATCTAAATGCAACGAAATGAACATGCTACAACCACCAAACATGACAACAAAATACATGGCAGGGAAGCATTCAAGATGCTTAACAAAAGTCTAGCACTGAGCTCGATACACTCACCACGGTGCAAGTCATGGCAAGACAAGCATACATCCCTTAAGAAGGCACAAAATGCAAGCTAGACATGGCAAGAACAATGGTATAGCATGCACGGATCAACTACAATAACATCGGCAAAATCGCAAACAAGTTGACGATCCGCCCAGATTCGCAACGAAGGAAAAGTAGAGCTCGATTGACTCAAGCTAGGGTGCTCCATAATTGCAAACAAAGACATGGATGGATATAGTACTACAATATTAACAAAACATCCTTACTGATCATCCTCAAAAGAGGCACGGATCACTAGGAAACAACATGAACATATGGCATCGTGAGATAAACAGCTCCAGGACTTAGTAATTTACTAAGTCCCTGAAAACAGAATTAGCAAGTGCACCACTTTGCAAGCTTGCACAAGTCACCACACACATCCTAAAAATACATGGGTTGCACCTCTGGAAAGATGAGAAACCTTAACAAAACATATGAAGAACTCACGGGCATATCATGCACACATTATCATGCAAAAATGACAAAAGTGCTAAACGAAGTAACAGATCTGACAATTAACTCAAGTAGCCCTCTTCTAACAGCATTTCGGGCATCAAGATAAGCTCAAATTAAAATGATGCAATGGTATGAAATGATGTACCCTCTGAGGTGAACATTTTGATATGCTATATGCATGAATCGGAGCTACGGATGCAAAGTTACGGAGTCTGAAACATGGGCATATGAACTATAATACCGGACATAGTGAAAAAAAACTACCCGGATTAGGGTTACCGAGCAACCCGATCCAGATCTGTATCGCCTTCACAGCGCTGCGGTGAAGCGAGATGGCGGGACGAAGACGGCATCCGCGGATGCGAGGTAGCCGGGCGGTGGCGGCGGCGCAGGGCCGCGTGCTCCGGGCGGCGGCGGCAGTCGGCAAGGCGGCGACGGCGGGCGAGGCGGCGGCGGCGGGCGGCGGGCGGAGCCCAGGCGCGGCGGAAGCGGCGGGTGCCGGCGTGGCGAGGGGGCGCGGAGCGGGACTACGGCCGGGGAGGCGGGCGGCGAGCGGCGAGGGGGCTGCAGGGGGGCCTCCGGGCGCCGGGCGGCGGCGCGGCGCGGCGGCCGCCAGTGGGCACCCTGGTAGCGCGCGGCGGCTGCTGCGACGCCTGGCGCGACTTTTTGTCCGCGGCGCGGGACGGCAATGGAGCTAGGGTTTCGGGGGGTGATTAAGATAGTTCCGGATTTCGGGGGTTCTTCTAAATAGACATAGAGGGAGCTAGGAGAGTCCAAATGAGGTGTGGTTTTCGGCCACGCGATCGTGATCGAACGCTCTAGATGATGGAGCAGAGTTTGGTGGGTTTTGGGCCAAATTGGAGGGGTGTTGGGCTGCAACACACACGAGGCCTTTTCGGTCCCTCGGTTAACCGTTGGAGTATCAAACGAAGTCCAAATGATACGAAAGTTGACAGGCGGTCTACTGGTAGTAAACCAAGGCCGCTTGGCAAGTCTCGGTCCAATCCAGAAATATTTAATCCCCACACACGAAAGAAAGCTAGAAATGACCACCGGAGGAGAGCGAAGCGCCGGAATGCGAAACGGACAACGGGGAAAATGCTCGAATGCATGAGACGAACACGTATGCAAATGCAATGCACATGATGACATGATATGAGATGCATGACAAGGACAACAACACACGGAGACAAAGACCCAAACCCGAGGAAATAAATATAACTTAATGCCGGAAATGGCAAGAGTTAGAGTACAAATAGGGAAAGTTACATCCGGGGTGTTACAACACTCCACCACTACGAAAGGATCTCGTCCCGAGATCTAGGACTGAAAGAACGCCGGGTACTCAGAACGGAGGTGATCCTCGCGTTCCCAGGTAGCTTCACAGTCGGAATGGTGTGACCACTTGACTTTGAGAAATTTGATTGACTTGTTGCGAGTCTTGCGTTCAGTCTCTTCAAGAATAGTAACTGGGTGCTCACGATAAGATAGATCTTCTTGGAGCTCAATGTCCTCGAAGTTGACGGTGCGGTCAGGAGTCTTGAAGCACTTTCGAAGCTGAGAGACATGGAACACGTCATGAACATTTGCAAAGTTTGAAGGAAGCTCGAGTTGATAGGCGAGGTCGCCTCTCTTGTTGACAATCTTGAAAGGTCCCACGTATCTAGGGGCAAGCTTCCCTTTGAGACCGAAGCGACGAGTACCTTTCATAGGAGAGACACGGAGGTAAACATGATCTCCGATCTCGAAAGCCAAATCACGGTGCTTACTATCATAGTAGCTCTTCTGGCGGGATTGGGCTGCTTTGAGGTTATCACGAATGACTTTGCACATTTCTTCTGCCTCTGTGATTAAGTCATTACCCAAAAGCTGACGTTCACCGGTTTCAGACCAGTTGAGAGAGGTACGGCACTTCCTGCCATACAGAATTTCAAATGGGGCCTTGCCCGAACTTGCTTGAAGACTGTTGTTGTAGGAGAATTCAGCATAAGGAAGACAATCCTCCCACTTCATGCCGAAGGAGATCACACAAGCCCTGAGCATATCTTCAAGAATCTGGTTGACACGCTCGACTTGACCGCTTGTTTGAGGATGGAAAGCTGCGCTGAAGCGGATGTTCGTGCCCATGGCCTTGTAAAAAGAATCCCAAAACTTGGAGGTAAAGATGCTGCCACGGTCTGAAGAGATGACTTGAGGAATACCGTGCAGAGAGACAATACGAGAGGTATAGAGTTCCGTCAATTGAGCTGCAGTGATCGACTCTTTGATAGGCAGAAAATGAGCCACTTTGGTGAGTTTGTCGATGACAACAAATATAGCATCATTGCCACGCTTGGACTTTGGAACCCAGTCACGAAGTCCATTTCAATGTGGTCAAACTTCCATTCTGGAATGGCAAGAGGTTGGAGGAGACCAGCTGGCCTTTGGTGTTCTGCTTTCACTCTTCTGCAGACATCACATTCATTCACGAATTGAGCGATCTCGCGCTTCATTCGAGTCCACCAATAAGCTTGCTTAAGGTCCTGATACATCTTCGTGCTCCCAGGGTGGATGGAGAGGAGAGAATTGTGAGCCTCGTTCATGATCACTTTACAGAGGTCACCTTTGGGCACAACAATACGATCCTCGAAGAAGAGAGTGTCCTTGTCATCAAGGCGGTAGCACTTGTACTTGGACTGACTCTTGGCAATCCCAATCTTCACCTTTTTCACCATAGCATCAAGAAGCTGGGCTTGGCGAATCTGGTCTTCCAAGGTAGGAGAGACTTGAAGGTTGGCGAGGAAACCTTGAGGAACGACTTGCAGATTAAGTTTGCGGAAAGCTTCACAAAGCTCGAGTTGATAAGGCTTGAGAATCAGACTATTGCTATAAGCTTTCCTTATCAAAGCGTCCGCAATCACATTGGCCTTGCCTGGAGTATACTCAATACTCGGATTATACTCTTGAATCATTTCGACCCATCGAGTTTGCCTGAGGTTGAGATTAGGCTGAGTGAAGATGTACTTGAGACTCTTGTGATCGGTGAAAATGTCCACTTTTCTTCCCAATAGAAGATGTCTCCAAGTCAAAAGAGCGTGCACAACTGCCGCCAACTCGAGATCATGAGTGGGGTAGTTCTTCTCATTAGGCTTCAACTGGCGAGATGTATAAGCAACAACTTTCTTCTCTTGCATCAATACTGCGCCAAGACCTTGGAGAGAGGCATCACAAAAGACCTCGTACGGCTTGGATTCATCAGGCGGAGTCAGAACTGGAGCAGTGATCAATTTCTCTTTCAAAGTGTTGAAAGCAATATCACACTCCGGAGACCAAACGTACTTGACGTGCTTCTGGAGAAGATTAGAGAGAGGCTTCGCGATCTTAGAAAAGTTTTCAACGAATCTTCGGCAATAGCTTGCGAGACCGAGAAAACTGCGGAGTTGCTTCATGTTCTGAGGAGGTTCCCAATTCACAATTGCAGACACCTTCTCAGGATTCACGGAAATGCCCTTGGCAGAGATGATATGACCAAGATAAAGAACCTCATCGAGCCAAAATTCACACTTGGAGAACTTGGCGTAGAACTGATGTTCTCTGAGCTTATCAAGAACCAAACGCAATGCTTGGCATGATCTTCCTTGTTCTTCGAGAAAACCAGAATGTCGTCGAGATAGACCAAAACGAAATCATTGGTGTAGGCATTGAAGATGAAGTTCATCATGCGAGAGAACGTCGGAGGAGCGTTGGCGAGGCCAAAAGACATGACAGTGTATTCATATGAACCAAAGCTTGTTCTGAATGCTGTCTTGGGAATATCTTCTTCACGAATGCGAATCTGATGATAACCCATACAGAGATCAAGCTTGGAGAATACTTGGGCACCTTTGAGTTGTTCGAACAGCTCATTGATGTTGGGAAGTGGGTATTTGTTCTTGATGGTCTTCTTGTTCACTGGACGGTAATCAACACAAAGTCGGTCCGTTCCATCCTTCTTCTTCACAAAAAGAACACCACAACCCCACGGAGAAGAACTAGGCCGGATGAGACCCATTTTCTCTTGCATATCGAGTTGCTTCTTCAGCTCTTTCAACTCTTCAGGTCCGAGCTTGTAAGGACATTTGCACACAGGTTCCGTACCAGGCTCAAGATCAATAATGAATTCAACTGGCCGGTGCGGAGGCATTCCTGGAAGCTCTTCTGGAAAGACGTCTTGATATTCGCAAACGACTGGAATTTGAGAGATGGCATCCAATTCACCCTTCTCATTGAGAGAAAATAGACAGATAGTATCATCACGAGCGGCAAAGACAATTACATTCTCAGACGAATGAGTCAATTGAATCTGCCTGGCTGCACAATCAAGCTGAGCCTTGTGCTTCGAAAGCGAATCCATTCCGAGAATAAGATCAATATCCGAGTTACCAAGAACCACCGGAGAAGAGAGAAACTTGTAATCACCCAATGTGATAGAGATATCAGGAGCAACCAAACTAGAAGTCAAAAGCTTGCCGGGAGAAACAACTTGCATGACTTTGGGCATAATCTCGGTATCAACATTGTGCTTCGATGCAAAAGGGCATGACAAAAAGGAATGCGATGCACCAGTGTCAAAAAGAACTTTTGCAGGAACATCGTTAACAGGAAGGTTACCCATTATCACATCTGATGAGTCCTCTACCTGAGCTGCATTCATCAAATTGACCTTGGCATGCTTGGGTTTATGCTTGACCATAGCTGTACTTGCTGATCTGACAGGAGGAGGAGGAAAACGCCTCTAGTTGAAACACTTGTTGGCATAGTGACCCTTCTGTTGGCACTTGTTGCACGTGACCTCTGAAAGCGGACGATGATACGGAGCACTCGATCTTGGAGCTTGAGACGAAGTCTTGTTCTGAAAGCCAGGGTTGGGTGGGTGGGAAGAACCACTGCCACCTTTGCTCTTCTGCTGATATGGCTGACGGAACGGAGGAGGAGGAAGCCAAAACTTCTGCTGCTTGGCCACTTGAGTAGAGGAAGAAGGAGTAACATCTCTGACTCGCTTCTTGGAAGCATCACATCTCAACTGAGCAGCCTCTTGCTTCAGTGCCATGTTGTAGAACTCATCGTATCTCAAGGGTTCGAAGAGAACAAGAGCTAGCTGAATTTCTTCTCTGAGACCACCCTGAACTGATATGTCATGCCCTTCTCATCAGGGACGTCCTGCTTGGCAAAGCGGGCGAGCTTCTGGAACAACTTGTTGTAGTCATAGACAGACAAAGAGCCTTGCTTTAGATTGCGGAATTCCTCACGCTTGCTTTCAACCACGCTCTGCGGAATATGATGAGCTCGGAAATCTCGACGGAAATCGTCCCAAGTGATAACACGTCCACCTCTGGAGTCCTTGTACTGCTGGAACCATTCTGCAGCTTGATCTTTGAGTTGGAAGGAAGCGAACTTAACAAAGTCCTCAGGCCTGACATTACTGCACTCGAAATGCTTGCACAGATCCACAAGCCAATCGTCAGCATCGGTTGCCTCAACACAATTGCTGAAAGTCTTTGGCCCGTTAGCAAGGAACTGGTTCAGTGTAGCAAAGTGACTCTGATTGCTGCCTTGATTCCCTTGACTGCCTTGATTGCGCTCTTGGAGAATTTGCATGATCAGCTGTGTGTTTGCATTGGTTGCGGCCATCACAGCTTGCCATGCCTCCGGAGGAGGTGGAGGTGGTGGCGGATCAGGATTTGGAGTTGTGCGCGTTGGAGGAGCCATCCCGAAGAGGGTGACCACCATTAGCACATTGATAGATAAAATATTGAAGCTGAATCCAACGGAATGAAAATAGCAACATATAGTCTTCACATCCGAACAAAATGAACGAATACATTCCTCTTGAAATGGTCACATATCCACAGATTGAGAAGCCACACAGAATTAAGGTAGAGAAATAAATCAACAAGGTACGGATCAAGAACGAATAATAATAGGTAAGAAATCCCAATCTCAAACCAATATCCGTGGAAGAAGAACTAGAGCTACTAGAATTCCCACCTATGAAACTCCCGAACCTTTCCGGTTATGCAATCAGGTGTTGGGGATACAGGGGAAGCATAATATCTCACCCAAACTAGCAAATCCTACATCCAGCTGTATCCATCCTTCAACGCATAACCAAGAAACCTTCGGAAACCATCTACCTCAACCTTCGAAAAGCATCCGTTATACAAGTTATGGCGATACTCCCGAACTCCCGCCCCAGTACTAGTTGGCGTCGAGGTTATCTCACCAACGAACTGCATAAAAGAGATTTTCGATGTCGGCGTACTAGACTCAGGTATTCCAGAACTGCAACGATAAAATTATGATGACAACACCTCAGAGCTCAACTCCCCGGGACACTTCCACTAAACCCCCGACAGGAGGCACCAAGACAATGTTCTCATCATAAAACCATCGGAACGATTCCAAGATACCCGCGTGATCCTAAATTTTTTTAGTGAAATATGAGAAGAGAAGAGTCAAAACTCTACGTCAGGATGCCTTACCAGAGCGATGAGGAGACTGGGAAGTAAAAAATAATTCCTAATCTCTCCGATATATAATTCCTAAATGACTCAAAACCTTTTTCTAGACACAACTCGGCCGCTAAAAACGATCAAGCAATGGGGCTCCTAAGCTCGGGGAAGGCTCTGAGTACCAACTTGTAACACCCTCGATGCGACTATAGCTCCCACGTGTCAAGGCACGACTTAGAGACATAATCACATTGAAGGCATATGTCGCAAGTTAGGCAATCTTCACAACATCCCATGTAATGTAATAATAAAAAGGGAGATAACATAGTTGGCTTACACTCGCCACGTCAATGAAGTGCATAAATAACATTACATCAACCAAACACTCATGGCCCGACTACGGCGCCAAAATAAAGAGAACCCAACATGCGACAATGGTCCCAATCACCCCAACTGGGCACCACTACTGATCATCGGGAAAGGAAACATAGTATCATTGAGAGTCTTCGTCGAACTCCCACTTGAGCTCATACGCGTCTCCTGGAGTGGAATCATCAGGCCCTGCATCTGCTGTAATAGTAATCTGTGAGCCACGGGGACTCAGCAATCTCGCACCCTCACGATCAAGACTATTTAAGCTTATAGGTAAGGCAAGGTAAAATATGAGTGGAGCTACAGCAAGCGACTAGCAAGTATGGTGTCTAACTTATTCGCAAAAGAGAGCGAGAAGAGGAGGCAAAGCACGAGCGAGAAGGTAGAGAACAACCTGCGCAAACATTACTCCAACACCGTGTCCACTTCCCGGACTCCGCCGAGAAGAGGCCATCACGGTAACACACTCAGTTGATTCATTTTAATTAAATTAAGGTTTAAGTTATCTACAACCGGACATTAACAAATTCCCATCTGCCCTTAACCGCGGGCACGGCTTCCGAAAGTTCAATCCCTGCAGGGGAGTCCCAACGTAGCCCATGACAAGCTCTCACGGTCAACGAAGGAATAGACCTCCTCCCAAGACGTTCTGATCAGACTCGGTATCTTGGTTACTCAAGACAATTCGACAGGTTAAAACAAGACCAGCAACACCGCCCGAATGTGCCGACAAATCCCGATAGGAGCTGCACATATCTCTTTCTCAGGGCACACTCAGATGAGACATCCTACGAGTAAAACCAACCCTCAAGTTGCCCCGAGGTGGCCCCGCAGTCTACTCGGTCAGACCAACACTCAGAGGAGCACTGGCCCAGGGGTGGGGGGTTTAAAATAAGATGACCCGCGAGCTCCGGAAACCCGAGGGAAAAAGAGGCTAGGTGGCAAATGGTAAGACCAAGGTTGGGCATTGCTGGAAAAGCTTTAATCAAGGCTAAATATCAAGGGGTTCCCATTATAACCCAACCGCGTAAGGAACGCAAAAATCCGGGAACATAACACCGATATGACGAAAACTAGGGCGGCAAGAGTGGAACAAAACACTAGGCGAGAGGCCGAGCCTTCCACCCTTTACCATGGCTTTCGAATTATGAAATCCAAGTGTGCCACTGGAACGGTAGATGAAATCGCTATAAGAGGGGCTGAGCAACGGGTAAAAAGCCAATCACCTGGAGGTGGGATTTGACAGGGAGCTTACGGGTAGGCATCATAATGGCATAGAAAAGGCGAGCACTAGCATAGCAAAGAAGTAGTGATTTCGAGGGTATGATCACCTTGGTGTCAGAGTGATGGATCCTCAAAGCAAACTCAGGCTCTCGTAGCGACTTTCCCGGCTACCAACAGACAAAAAGCACAAGATACAATAACCACGTCATCTATAATGATGATATGCTATGCGGGATAGCGATGCAATGAAGATGACAGTACATGAACTGGCCTCACAGAAAACCACTGATAGGTGAAATGCTGAAATATAAAACCCGAATCGGCGGTGGAAGGCAAGCATTCAAATGACCGTTCATTACAGCAAGAGCATCTAAATGCATGAAATGCACGCTACAGCCAAACATGAAACAATACATGGCAGGGATCATACAGATTCAAAGTGAAGCACGACTACGGCCATCAAGTTCAAACAAGCATGGCAAAAAGAACGTAAACAGATCTCAGACTTGTGAAATTAACACTTGTCTGGAATTACAGATCAATAGCCCTCTTCGGCAACAAAACAACATGCTACAGGACCTGAACATGACAAAGAAGACATGGCATGGAGCTACTCAACAAGCTTAGAAAAGTCCTTTAGTGACCTTGAGCCAACCAGGGATCTCAAAATATACTTACAAGCACACGAACATAGCAAAAACATAATGAATTTTCAGACTTAGTGAAAACTGGGACATGCTGAAACAGAACTCATGAAGACATGTTTACGAGCTCGATGCACTCACCACGGTGCAAGTCATGGCAAGACAAGCATACATACCTTAAGAAGGCACAAAATGCAAGCTAGAAATGGCAAGAACAATGGTATAGCATGCACGGATCAACTACAATAACATCGGCAAAATCGCAAACAAGTTGACGATCCGACCAGATTCACAACGAAGCAAAAGTAGAGCTCGATTGACTCAAGCTAGGGTGCTCCATAATTGCAAACAAAGACATGGATGGATAGAGTGCTACAAGATTAACAAAACATCCTTACTGATCATCCTCAAAAGAGGCACGGATCACTAGGAAACAACATGAACATATGGCATCGTGAGATAAACAGCTCCAGGACTTAGTAATTTACTAAGTCCCTGAAAACAGAATTAGCAAGTGCACCACTTTGCAAGCTTGCACAAGTCACCACACACATCCTAAAAATACATTGGTTGCACCTCTGGAAAGATGACAAAACCCTTAACAAAACATATGAAGAACTCACGGGCATATCATGCACACATTAATCATGGCAAAAATGACAAAAGTGCTAAACGAAGTAACAGATCTGACAATTAACTCAAGTAGCCCTCTTCTAACAGCATTTCGGGCATCAAGATGAGCTCAAATGAAAATGATGCAATGGAATGAAATGATTTACTCTCCGAGATGAACATTTTGATATGCTATATGCATGAATCGGAGCTACGGATGCAAAGTTACGGAGTCTCGAACATGGTCATATGAACTATAAATATCCGAGACAGTGAAAAAAAACTACCCCGGATTAGGGTTTACTGTAGCAACCCCGATCCAGATCTGGATCGCATTGTTCACCGGCGCGCGGAAGCCGAGGACGGCGGGGACGAAGACAGCGGCCGGCGGATGCGAGGTCGCCGGCGGCCGGGGCGGCGGCGCAGGGGCCCGCGGCGCTCCGGGCGGCGGTGGCGGTCGGGCAAGGCGGCGACGGCGGGGCGAGGCGGCGGCGGTGGCGGCGGCCGGCGGCGACGGCGGAGCGAGGCGGCGGGGAAGCGGCGCGGTGCTCCGGCCGCCGGAGTGGGCGAGGGAGGCGGCGGAGCCGGGAGCTACGGCTCGGGGGAGGCGCGGCCTGGCGGCGGAGGAAGCGGGCTCGGGGGGCCTCCCGCGGGCTCGCCGGGCTGGCGGCGCGGGGCGGCGGGGCCTGCCACGTGGCGCCCCCTGGTAGGCGTGGGTGGCTGCATGGACAATGTCCGTCGGCGCGACTTTTTGTCCGGCGGCGCGCGAAGACGAATGGAGCTAGGGTTTCGGGGGAGGAGAAGATCCGGATTTCGGGGGTTCTTTAAATAGACATAGAGGGAGCTAGGAGAGTCCAAATGAGGTGCGGTTTTCGGCCACGCGATCGTGATCGAACGCTCTAGGACATGGAGCAGAGTTAGGTGGGTTTTGGGCCAAATTGGAGGGGTGTTGGGCTACAACACAAACGAGGCCTTTTCGGTCCCTCGGTTAACCGTTGGAGTATCAAACGAAGTCCAAATGATACGAAACTTGACAGGTGGTCTACCGGTAGTAAACCAAGGCCGCTTGGCAAGTCTCGGTCCAATCCGGAAATATTTAATCCCCACACACGAAAGAAAGCTAGAAATGACCACCGGAGGAGAGTGAAGCGCCGGAATGCGAAACGGGCAACGGGGAAAATGCTCGAATGCATGAGACGAACATGTATGCATATGCAATGCACATGATGACATGATATGAGATGCATGACAAGGACAACAACACATGGAGACAAAGACCCGAACCCGAGGAAATAAATATAACTTAACGCCGGAAACAACAAGAGTTAGAGTACAAATAGGGAAAGTTACATCCGGGGTGTTACACAAACGCAATGTAGACATGGAGTTTTTGGTGTGGTTCCGATAGGTGGTGCTATCGTACATCCACGCTGCTGGAGACTTCAACCCATGAAGGGTAACGGTTGCGCGAGTCCATGGAGGGATTCCACCCACGAAGGGTCCACGAAGAAGCAACCTTGTCTATCCCACCATGGCCATCGCCCACAAAGGACTTGCCTCACTAGGGTAGATCTTCACAAAGTAGGTGATCTCCTTGCCCGTACAAACTCCTTGGTTCAACTCCACAATCTTGATGGAGGCTCCCAAGTGACACCTAACCAATCTAGGAGACACCACTCTCCGAGAGGTAACAAATGGTGTGTTGATGATGAACTCCTTGCTCTTGTGCTTCAAATGATAGTCTCCCCAACACTCAACTCTCTCTCATAGGATAGGATTTGATGGAAAGATGATTTGAGTGGAAAGCAACTTGGGGAAGGCTAGAGATCAAGATTTATGTGGTTGGAATGGAATATCTTGACCTCAACACAAGTGTAGGTGGTTGTGGGTGTCAAAACCGGCGGATCTCGGGTAGGGGGTCCCGAACTGTGCGTCTAAGGCAGATGGTAACAGGAGGCAGGGGACACGATGTTTTCCCCAGGTTCGGGCCCTCTTGATGGAGGTAAAACCCTACGTCCTGCTTGATTAATATTGATGATATGGGTAGTACAAGAGTAGATCTACCACGAGATCAGAGAGGCTAAACCCTAGAAGCTAGCCTATGGTATGATTGTATGTCATTATGTCCTACGGACTAAAACCCTCCGGTTTATATAGACACTGGAGGGGGCTAGGGTTACACAAGGTCGGTTACAAAGGATGAGATATCCATATCCGTACTGCCTAGCTTGCCTTCCACGCCAAGTAGAGTCCCATCCGGACACAAGACGAAGTCTTCAATCTTGTATCTTCATAGTCCAACAGTCCGGCCAAAGGATATAATCCGGCTGTCCGAAGACCCCTAATCCCGGACTCCCTTAGTAGCCCCTGAACCAGGCTTCAATGACGACGAGTCCGGCGCGTAGTGTTGTCTTCAGCATTGCAAGGCGGGTTCCTCCTCCGAACATATCAAAGAAGAGTTTGAATACTAGGATAGTGTCCGACCCTGCAAAATAAATTCCACATACCACCGTAGAGAGAATAATATTTCCACAAATCTTAATCTGCTGACACGCTTTGGCAACATGACGTCAGGCCATGGCTCGGTGATTATTCGAACCGTTTTTCTTCAACCAGCTCCACACATAACGCGAGGCGGTTTCTTGACACGTCTTGTCAAAGCAGAGATCGTGTTCCCCTGATTACGGGATTCTCATCAATACGGTCGTGGGTAACCCAACCGTTCCTAGGACTCCTAGATTTTAGGCAAGTCCCAAACGGCCACTAGGAGGACGCTTGATATTCACCCTCTTTATAAAGGGACAAGGCTTTTACTTTTTTCCCTCCCGTGCTCAATCGAATCCTTCCCCCGCCTCGAGTTCTAACACCCAAAGCCCAGGTCAGGTGCTTCGGACCTTCAATCATGTCCGGATCTAGCCTTCAAGGCCGGTGGATGCCCTCCTCCATTACGGAAGAGGATATCAAGAAGTTGAGGGAGGCCAGATACCTGACTGCCGAGGTTTCACATCGCCTGCCTGCCCGAGGGCAGGTCATCCCTACTCCCGAACCCAACGAGAATGTTGTGTTCATCTCCCACTTCCTCCGAGGCCTAGGCCTCACCCTGGATCCCTTTGTTAGGGGTTTGATGTTCTATTACGGGCTAGATTTCCACGATCTAGCCCCGGACTCCTTTCTCCACATCTCGGCATTTATTGTCGTATGTGAGGCCTTCCTCTGCACTACCCCTCACTTTGGCCTATGGCTCAAGACCTTTGACGTGAAGCCAAAGATGGTCGAGGGGCATCACGTAGCGTGCGGAGGCGCATTAATAAGTAAAATCGCTGGAGCTCCATGGCCAAAGGATTCCTTTCCAGAGGTGTCCGGATTATGGCAGCGGGAGTGGTTTTACATCACAGCTCCTAGAAGTGCCAAGTGGGTGGCCGCCCCTGCTTTCCGCTTGGGCCCTCCACCACAACTGATGTCATGGATTAGCAGAGGGCTGAGCTGGGGTCCAGCCAAGGACGTGCCTATACTGCAAAGCCGCATTCAAGATCTCTTCGACGGAGATTTTAGTCTGGTTACAGTGGTGCAAGTCATGCTGGTTCGTCGAGTCCAGCCTTGCAAACGCCGGCCCCTCCGCATGTGGGAGTTCAACCCAGAAGGGCCATGCACTATTCAGAATTTCCTCGACCTGACGCACAAGGAGATGTACAAATCAATCTTCGGACCCCAAATAGAGTGTCCGAATACTACCGAGGACGTGGGCCTGAGCAGCAACCGTACCGCCGACCAAGTAAGTAATCCTCTAGCCGAACACACCATCTTTCATTTACCATGACGTCATTCTGAGAAATCGCTCTTTGACCAGGACTGGCTAACAAAGGCGAAGATGATTCGGTGTTCGGCCCCCCTTCCTGAGGGTTTGGAGAATCCGATACTGGAAAAGATGCTCGAGCTAGCACCTTGCCCGGAGCCCTCAAAGGAAGATAAAGGGGGGAATAATGAGGTAGAAAGCGGGCCCCCATCGCTACCAATTCCAACCGAGGGAATGAGCGCCTCCATGAAGGAGGATAACCAAGGGGAAGAATCTGACCTTCTCTCGCTTCAAGGAAGGAAGAGGACTGCCTCTGAAGATCCGAAAACCAAGGCTTCCAAACGGGAGAAGAAGTCTCCACCAGAGGGTCCTGCCTCGGTGGGTGCTTTTGCCGCACAAAGTCCACGCGGGGATCAGCCCTCTAACGAGGCGTAAGTGATCAAAAAATACTTAATAGTACAAATATTCTACGTTATTTCCGAGGAAAATAACCGAAGTGTTTGTCTCGCAGTTTGGATCTTAGCCCTTCTCAACGGAGCTCGTCTTCAGGGGACCTTCTTCCGGAGATGATGGAGAGCGAAACGCCTCCCCCGGACTCCCCCGCTCAAGAAGTGGGCGACCTTGAAGTGTCGTCACGGAGGGCCTCTCCGGATCTGGTGAGGCCAGAAGATAATCCTATAGTCACCCGAAGTCCCCAGCATCCGACTCTTGAAGAGAGCAAACAAAATAGTCCGGCGCCGTCTGGTATGTGGTCGGACGCACTGAGGGATCTGCTAAGGCGGGCGACCATCTCGGAAGAACACCGTGCATTGATGGGTACGGTGATGGAAAGGATTTCATCCGCCGAAAGCGGGTTGCATGACGCCTTTATGAGTCTACTGACGGGCTTTGTGGTACGTAAAATGATGTACATTTGTGATGGTACCGCACATTTTTAGGTGTGCCCTGTGTAGATAGTAGCCCCTGAGACTCTGGTTGTCGCCGAGAACGGCGGCAAACAGAGGATCGTAGTCCCAGGTAATAACCATACCGCTTTATGTGCAGGTGATGGAAGCTCCGGTGGCTGGCCGGACTAATGAGTTTGCCGAACTAAAGCGGCAACTGGATGCGGCAGATGCCGACATCGAGCTTGTTAACAAGCGGCTTGACGAGGCACAGGGTAAGTAATGTTTTTCCGGTCAATGTCACATAGTAAGAGCAGCGTGATGCCAGTATCTTTAATATGTTGTGACTGCAGATGGAGCTGCCGCCGTGGAGACCCTTCGGGCGGAACTTGCCCGAGCCAACGAACAAACAAGGATTAGTAATGCGGCCGCTTTAAAGGCGGCCGAAGAGTTAAGAGCCGAGAAGGCCGCGCATTGCGAGAGCAAAGAAAAGATGGCCAAGATGGCTGTAAAGTTAAAAGACACTGCCGACCGTTGCCGGTTCCTTGAAGAAGAAAACCGAGCGAAGGCGACGGACCTTGAAAAGGCCACGATGGCGGCCAAAGACACCCGCTCTGCCATGAGGGCAAAGAAGGAAGAGCTGCGTGAAGCTGGTGATATTGTGGCTGGGAAGCCCTTTTTGCTGCGGAGGAAGTTCGGAGATCCGCGGTATGCCCCTCTGGATCGGCTGTGGAGTTCGGCAGACGCATATCTGGATTTGACGGCGAGTGCTGTCGATGCGGCCGAATACTTCCGAGATCAAACAGATCGTGAAGTGGACAAGCTATTCTGGTCGCAGTTTAACGTTCCAGAGCGTCCTCTTCCACTAACTGATCAACTTGCCGAATGGGCCGAACTCAATAGATTGTCCGGACTCGCCATGAGGTCCGTCATAGATCATCTGTGGCCGGAAAAGCCGAAGCCGAACAACTATTTCAGCTTAGTGCAGCAGTTCCTTGGTGCGGTGCCGCGCATCAATGCGATGAAGAGGTCGGCGTGCATAGAAGGCTCGCGGATGGCCCTTGCCCGTGTCAAAGCATACTGGGCGGAGATGGATGCTACCACTATTGTGGCGCAGGGTTATGCCATAGGCCGAGTGGCTGCCGAGCACTATTTTGAAGAAGTTCTTGAGGGTGCTCGTTTGATAGAGGCCCAGTGCTCGAAGAATATTATGTTTGAGTGACATGTATTCCCATTGTAAAAACAATGTTTATCAAATTTATTAAGGTGTGTATTTATACTTTTGCCTGAAAGTAATATGATGCCTCCTGTGCGGCCGTTTATGTATATATGTATATAACCTGAAAGATTGCAGTCGTCGGCTTCAGCCCCCACGCATATAATGCGGGGGTGTTCGCAGAAGACGCGTGTTCACACTTAATCCAACGTCTTGGTCCTAATAAGGAGGTGATAGCGCAGCGAACGAGGCAACCGGACTATAATGCTTTAACACTTTCACTTAGCCATAGGAGTTTGACGATGGGGCTACTATATAGCCCTTGGTGGCTCCACACTCTCCCGAATTCGGGGTGCGTACATGCCTGGCCAGGAAACGGCCCTTCGTTAAGGCGGAGGAATTCTAACATTCCGATGGGTCATCGAGTGGTTGACCAGTCTCACGCTATATCATGACAGTCAGTTTTCGGCTTTCTCTACTGAGGTGCTCGTCCGGATGAACCGGGGCACAATCGCAGTAGTTCTCCTGGTGCCGCCTTAGCCGATAGAGCGGAACGTAAGGCAGCAAAACACAGGAGCCGGGCAAACCCAACATTTGACCAAAGACATGATTCGGAGCTGATGCATATAAGGCCAAACTCGCGACGCCGAACACTCCCTAAGGTATTCGGTCTTTTATGGTATAAACCGGGCCTAAACTTTGCCCTTTGTAAGAAGCCCCTGGTGTCCAGGTACGTGCATTATTCTAACGTGGCCACATTCCAAGACGTCAGCATCCTTCTCAATAGTACTGAGAATCCGAGGGATGTGTATCAACAAGAGACAGTAAGAAAGGTTTACGCAGGGTCTTAATCTAAAAAGAATCCTTGGAACGGGTCCCTGCTGCACGTCTGCGCCTGTGTCTCCGTTGTGCCGTATCCTGGACGGGTGTAGCACGATGGTCATCTGTAAAAGAGAGGAACTTAGGTGAAAAGTTGTCGTGCAAAAAGGTAGGTTATATTAAAGAAACCATGTACAATTCAAGATGAGTAAAAATTGCCACTTGTCTGCGCGCGTTGAGCCCCTTGTATTTGTAATAGGGGTGTGGCCATCAAACCTGTATGAATTACATATAGCTGTGTCGGACTCGTCTAACCGTGTCCGTAGTCTTGACGACCTATCGAATGCTTTAGTTGGTGAGGCCGTTTTAGTGTGCGGCTGCCAAGGCAGCCGCACTCTCTTCGGCGCGCAGGGATCGCTCAATATTTCCATTTACTGTAATGATGCCACGTGGACCGGGCATCTTAAGCGTGAGGGAAGCGTAATGCGGTATTGCATTAAAGCGAGCGAAAGCTTCACGTCCAAGTAGTGCTTGATAGCCACTTTGGAACGGAGCAATGTGGAAGGTTAAATTTTCGCTACGGAAGTTATGGGGAAGCCGAATATAACCTCTAGTAGCAGGGAGCCCGTGCAATGATCCCCTGGGCCTGGCGTTACTCCTTTAAAGGTAGTATTGCTGTGGAAAATTTTCGTTGGGTCTATCCCCATTTTGCGGATTGTATCCTGATATGTCAGGTTTAGACTGCTGCCACCGTCCATCAGGACCCGTGTGAAGTGGTACCCGTCAATTATTGGATCTAATACCAAGGCAGCCCATCCTGCACGCCGGATACTTGCTGAGTAATCCCGATGGTCGAAAGTGATCGGTTGGGATGGCCAGTGGCAGGACTCCGCGGTGATAGGCCCTTGGGCATATTTCTCTGGGAGTGCCGCTTTGTTTCTCCCCTTGATCACGTGTAACACGTGTACTGTTTTGACTTCTGGTGGAAATTTCTTTTGTTCCCCAGTGTCTTGCTTGAGAGGCTCATCCTCGTCTTCGCTTGGTGTATCCTCCCCCTTGTGTACGGCGTTGAGCTTGCCGGACTGCTTGAAGACCCAACATTCTCTGTGGGTATGATTTGCAGGTTTATCGGGGGTGCTATGGATCTGACATATTTGGTCCAGAATTTTGTTTAGGCTGGACAGTTCATCTCTGGCGCCTTTAGAGGGCGGCTTTTGCTGACCTGGCCGAGAGCTTTTGAATCCGGCGTTTACCGCCGTGCTCTTCGGCTGTCTTCTTTATTCCGGCGCTTATTATTTTTGCTGCGTCGTGATTTCCCGTTTCCATCTCTAACTTCGGATGTACTTGGGTCGCTGGTGCTGCATCGGGCTAGCCATCTGTCCTCGCCCGCGCAAAAGCGGGTCATGAGGCTTGTTAATGCTGCCATTGTTCTCGGCTTTTCTTGGCCGAGGTGTCTGGCAAGCCATTCATCTCGGACGCTGTGTTTAAAAGCTGCCAAGGCTTCGACGTTCGGACAGTCGACTATTTGGTTCTTTTTAGTAAGAAACCTGTTCCAAAGCTTTCGGGCTGACTCTCCGGGCTATTGAGTTATATGACTTAAATCGTCCGCATCCGGAGGTCGGACATAAGTCCCTTGAAAATTTGCCCGAAAAGCGTCTTCGAGCTCTTCCCAGCTTCCAATGGAGCTTTCGGGGAGGCTTTTGAGCCAGTGCCGAGCTGGCCCTTTGAGCTTGAGGGGTAAGTACTTGATGGCATGGAGATCATCTCCTCGAGCCATATGGATATGGAGGATATAGTCCTCAATCCAGACCCCAGGGTCTGTTGTTCCGTCGTATGCCTCTATGTTTACGGGTTTGAATCCCTCTGGAAATTCATGGTCCAGCACCTCGTCGGTGAAACATAGGGGGTGTGCGGCACCCCTGTATCTGGGTGTACCGAGATGTTCGGATGTTTGTTGTGTTGCATCGTATGCTGGAGCACGCTTGTGTGGTCCATAAATGGATCTGGTTGCGCCGTCCTTTTGATGCGAGCCCTCGCGTGGATCACGTATTGGCTTATGTGCGGTGTTATTTGTCGCTCTATGTTGGCCGTGAGGTCGTCTATCCGGCCAGATGGCCGTTTTAATTTTTGGTTGCGGGGGATCTAAGGCCTCCTCATCGAATTCAGGTAGCAACTTTCGCTTCGGGTAGCTCTTGGTGGGGCGATTACCGCCGTACTTCGCTGCTTTGTTGAGTACTTTACTCCATCTGATTCTGAGTGTGTCTTGCGCAGCCTTGAGCCTTTGCTTCTGCTTTTTTAGACTCCTCGCGGTGGCAACAAGCCTTTGACGGGCATTTTGTTGCTCCGGGTGTCCGTCCGGTGTGATGTCGTCCGGACTATTATCTTTGATAGAGTAGGGTTGTTCGGTTTGATTCTCCGTGTTGCCGTGGTCCGGCGATTGTTCACCCTGCTCTAAGGCTGGGTCTATATGATCGTTGTTTCTGCTGAGGCGGGATTTGGGGTGGCGCTTACGCCACCGCTTTGACTGCTTCTCGAGGGGACAACCCTCTGTTGCGTCCTTCCGTTCCTCGTCGTCGTCTTCTTTTGGTGTGTCCACCATGTATACGTCATGTGATGAAGTGGGTGTCCAGTGCCCTATGGGCAGTGGTTCCTGTTCGCCTCCTGCATCGTCGTCCATACCGTCGATGTCTTCGGAGTCGAAGTCGAGCATGTGGTTAAGTCATCGACAATGGCTATTAAGTGGGTGGTGGGTGGGCAGCGAATTTCTTCGTCATCCGCATCCCAATCCTGCCGGACATAGTTCAGCCAGGACTCTCCTGACAAGGAGAGAGACTTTAATGAATTCAGTATGTCGCCGAAGGGCGAGTGCTGAAAGATATCCACGAAGGTGAACTCCATGATTGGCGCCCAGTCGGATTTGATAGGCACGGGCGCAGGCGGTTCGGAGTCCGTGGCCGGGGAAGGATCCGACAGTTTGGCAACACGGCTCTCGTGAAGGGTAAGGTCGATATTTGGCTCGATCGCCGCTGAGGGTAAGGCCTCCGTGGCGGGGTCCATCCACCCGTCCATGGGCGGCGCTATAGGCTCCGAATTAAGGGTCGGAGCGGCTGCCGGTGCGATCTCCTGAACACTGTCTGATGGTAGAGCTACATCGTACTCATCGTGACCGCTCGACGCACAAGGCAGAGGCTCGAATCCGTCGAAGATCAAGTCTCCGCGGATATCGGCCGTGTAGTTTAAGCTTCCAAACCTGACCTGGTGGCCAGGGGCGTAACTTTCGATCTGCTCCAGATGGCCAAGCGAGTTGGCCCGCAGTGCAAAGCTTTTGAATACAAAAATCTGTCCCGGGAGAAAAGTCTCACCCTGGGCTGCATCGCTATCGATGATCGTAGGAGCCATCAAGCCTAACGGCGACGACACAGAGGAACTCTCAATGAAAGCACCAATGTCGGTGTCAAAACCGGCGGATCTCGGGTAGGGTGTCCTGAACTGTGTGTAACACCCCGGATGTAATTTACCGTATATGTATCCCGACTCTTGCTGTTTCCGGCACTAAGTTATTTTATTTCCTCGGGTTCGGGTTTTGTCTTCGTGTGTTGTTGCCTTTATCATGCATCTCATATCATGTCATCAGGTGCATTGCATTTGCATACGTGTTCGTCTCATGCATCCGAGCATTTTCCCCGTTGTCCGTCTTGCATTCCGGCACTCCTATCTCCTCCGGTGCCCCTTTCTACCTCTTTTCGTGTGTGGGGGTTAAACATTTCCGGATTGGACCGAGACTTGCCATGCGGCCTTGGTTTACTACCGGTAGACCGCCTGTCAAGTTTCGTACCATTTGGACTTCGTTTGATACTCCAACGGTTAACTGAGGGACCGAGAAGGCCTCATTTGTGTTGCAGCCCAACACCCTTCAAATTTGGCCCAAAACCCACCTAAAACCCCTCCATCGTCTCGGTCGTTCTATCACGATCACGTGGCCGAAAACCGCACTCCATTTGGAGCTTCCTAGCTCCCTCTACGCCTATAAATAGATCCCCATTCTAAATCCCGGATCCCCTCTTTTTAAACCCTAGATTCCTGCTCCCCTCGCCGCCGGACGTGTCCGAATTGGGCCGGACAGGTCCGCCCGCCGCCACCGACCATGGGACGCCACCACATCAGCCCCGCATGCTCCAGTTTTTCACTAAGTCTGAGATTTGTTGATGTTTTTGCCATGTTCACATGCTTGCAATTGTATTTTCTGATCCGTTTTGGCTCAAGGTCACTAAGGGACTTTTGTTAAGTGCTTTGAGTAGCTTCATGACATGCCTTGCTTTGCCAAGTTTAGTTCCTGTAGAATGTAGTTTTCATGCTCTAAATTGTGCTTCCTGATGCTAAATTCTAGACTTGTGTTAATTTCTCTAAGTGTGAAACCTTTTATCATTTGCACTTTTGCCATGCTTGTTTGAACCTATTAATGGATGAATTAGCCGTAGCTCAGTGTTCATCTTTTGTCAAGAATTATGCGTGGATCCCGGCCATGTATTTTATTGTCATGTTTGAGTGCAGTAGCATATTTATCTTGATGCATTTAGATGGCTACTTGCTGATTATCGCAGACCGGTGCCATATTTGTTTTGCTTGCCATTTCCAAACCGTGTATCCGATTCCCGTGATCTTTATATCGATTTCAACCGAAATCACCTCACCTTTCCAGTGCCACTCTTGGATTTCCATGTTGAGGCCAGGTTCAATCATTCCTTGTCAAATCTTGCATATGCATCATATACCGCATCCCGCATAGCATACCATGTTTGCATCATGTTGTTTGAGCATTGCACGTGGTTGATTGTGTTCCTTTTGCTTGTTTTTCTTGTTTGGGTAGAGCCGGGAGACGAGTTCACTAACGAGGAGCCTGTTGAGTTTGCGTACGAGGATCAAGTCAACTCTGACAACTTTGCATGCAAGATGATCATACCCTCTAAATCACTTATATCTTTGCTTGCTAGATGCTCGCTCTTTTTGTATGCCTATGCTATGATACCTACCACTTGCTTATCATGCCTCCCAAATTTCCATGTCAAACCTCTAACCCACCATGTCCTAGCAAACCGTTGATTGGCTATGTTACCGCTTTGCTCAGCCCCTCTTATAGCGTTGCTAGTTGCAGGTGAAGATTGGAGATCGTTCCTTGTGCGAACATTTGTTTATTGTTGGGATATCACTATATTATCTTGTTATCTTAATGCATCTATATACTTGGTAAAGGGTGGAAGGCTCGGCCTGATGCCTAGTGTTTTGTTCCACTCTTGCCGCCCTAGTTTCCGTCATATCGGTGTTATGTTCCCAGATTTTGCGTTCCTTACGCGGTTGGGTTATAATCGGAACCCCTTGACAGTTCGCCTTGAATAAATCTCCTCCAGCAATGCCCAACCTTGGTTTTACCATTTTCCACCTAGCCTCTTTTTCCCTTTGGTTTCCGGAGCCCAAGGGTCATCTTATTTAAACCCCCCCCGGGCCAGTGCTCCTGTGAGTGTTGGTCCAAACAAGAGCCCTGTGCAGCGTCCCCTCGGGGAAACTCGAGGTTTGGTTTTAGTTGTATGGATCACTCATCTGAGTGTGCCCTGAGAACGAGATATGTGCAGCTCCTATCGGGATTTGTCAGCACATTCGGGCGGTGTTGCTGGACTTGTTTTACCATTGTCGAGGATGTCTTGTAAAACCGGGATGCCAAGTCTAATCGGAATGTCTCAGGAGAAGGAATATCCTTCTTTGACCGTGAGAGCTTGTGATGGGCTAAGTTGGGACTCCCCTGCAGGGATTTGAACTTTCGAAAGTCGTGCCCGCGGTTATGGGCAGATGGGAATTTGTTAATGTCCGGTTGTAGATAACATGAAACTTAACTTAATTAAAATGAATCAACCGCGTGTGTTACCGTGATGGTCTCTTCTCGGCGGAGTCTGGGAAGTGAACACGGTGTTGGAGTAATGCTTGACGTAGGTTGCTATAGGATCACTTCTTGATCATAGTTCTTCGTTCGTGCTTTGCCTTCTCTTCTCGCTCTCTTTTGCGAACAAGTTAGCCACCATATATGCTAGTCACTTGCCGCAGCTCCACATATTACCTTTCCTTACCTATAAGCTTAAATAGTCTTGATCGCGAGGGTGCAAGATTGCTGAGTCCCCGTGACTCACAGTTTACTTCCAAAACCAGATGCAGGGACCGATGATACCGTTCCAGACGATGCGCTTGAGGTCAAGTGGGAGTTTGATGAAGACTCTCGTCGTTACTATGTGTCTTTCCCAAATGATCAGTAGTGGTGCCCAGTTGGGGCGATCGGGGACCGTGTCACATGTTGGGGTTGATCTTCTATTTTGGTACCATAGTCGGACCATGAGTGTATTGTATGATTGTAATGTTATTCATGTATTTGAGTGACGTGGCGAGTGTAAGCCAACTATGTATATTTTCCCCTTTTATATATTTACATGGGTTGTTGTGAAGATTACTTTACTTGCGACATTGCTTTCAATGCGGTTATGCCTCTAAGTCACGCTTCGACACGTAGGAGATATAGCCGCATCGAGGGCGTTACAAGTTGGTAATCAGAGCCTTCCCCGACCTTAGGAGCCCCCTGCTTGATCGAATCGTTGGCGTTGTTGAGTCTAGATAAATGTTTTGAGTCATTTAGGATTATATACATCGGAGAGTTTTGGAATTCTTTTTACTCCCCAGTCCCTTCATCGCTCTAGTAAGGCATCCTGACGTAGAGTTTTGACTCCTCTCTTCTCAAATTTCACTAATTTTTTTTAGGATCATGCGGATATCTTGGAATCGTTCCGATCGATTTGTGACGAGAACATTGTTCTTGGTGCCTCCTGTCATTTATGGGTTGTGGTAGTGTCCCGGGGAGTTGAGCTCCGAGGTGTTGTCATCACAATTTTATCGTTGAGATTCTGGAATATCTGAGTTTCGCCGACATCGAAAATCTCTTTTATGCAGTTGTTAGTGAGATAACCTCGATGCCACCCAGTACTGGGGCGGGAGTTCGGGAGTATTGCCATAACTCGTATAATGGATGCTTTTCGAAGGTTGAGGTAGACAATTTCCGTAGTTTTTCTCGGTTATGTGTTGAAGGATGGATATAGCTGGATGTAGGATATGCTAGATTTGGGTGAGATATTATGCTTCCCCTGTATCCCCAACACCTGATTGCATAACCGGAAAGGTTTGGGAGTTTCATAGGTGGGAATTCTTGTAGCTCTAGTTCTTCTTCCATGGATATTTGGTTTGAGATTGGGTGATCCTTACCGACTATTCGTTCTTGGTCCGTACCTTGTTGTTTTTCTTCTACCTCAATTCTAAGTGGCTTCTCAATTTATGGATATGTGACCATTTCAATTGGAATGCATTCGTTCATTTTGTTCGGATGTGAAGACTATATGTTGCAATTTCAACCCGTTTGATTCAGCTTCAATATTTGTCTGTCAATGTGCTAATGGATGTCATCCTCTTCAGGATGGCTCCTCCAACACGGACGACTCCAAATCCTGATCCGCCACCACCACCTCCACCTCTGGAGGCATGGCAAGTTGTGATGGCCACTACCAATGCAAACACGCAGCTGATCATGCAACTTCTTCAAGAGCGCAACCAAGGGAACCAGGGCCAAGGCAACAATCAGAATCACTTTGATACACTCAACCAGTTCCTTGCTAACCAGCCAAAGACCTTCAACAATTGTGTTGAGGCAACAGAGGCTGATGATTGGCTCGTGGACATATGCAAGCATTTCGAGTGCAGTAACGTCATACCTGAGGACTTTGTCAAGTTCGCCTCCTTCCAACTCAAAGACCAAGCTACATAATGGTTTCAGCAGTACAAAGATTCCAGAGGAGGCCGTGTGATTACCTGGGATGAATTCCGTCAAGACTTCAAAGCTCATCATATTACTCAGAGCGTGGTTGAAAGCAAGCGTGAGAAATTCCGGAACCTGAAGCAAGGCTGTATGTCTGTCTACGAGTACAACAAGATGTTTCAAAAGCTCGCCCGTTTTGCTAAGCAGGACGTCCCTGACGAGAAGAGCATGATATACCAGTTCAGGGGTGGTCTCAGAGAAGAAATCCAGCTAGCTCTCGTTCTCTTTGAGCCCAAGAGGTACGATGAGTTTTACAACTTGGCAATGAAGCAAGAGACTGCTCAACTTAAGTGCGATGCTTCCAAGAAGCGAGTCAGAGATGCAACTCCTTCTTCCTCAAATCAAGTGGCTAAGCAACAGAAGTATGGGCTCCCTCCTCCTCCATTCCGTTAGCCTTATCAGCAGAAGAGCAAAGGTGGCAGTGGATCTTCCCACCCACCCAACCCTGGCTTTCAGAACAAGACTTCGTCTCAAGCTCCAAGATCGAGTGCTCTGTATCATCATCCGCTCTCGGAGGTCACGTGCAACAAGTGCCAACATAAGGGTCATCTGCCAACAAATGCTTCAATCAGAGGCGTCTTCCTCCTACCATGAGATCGGCAAGTACAGCTGTGGTCAAGCATAACCCCAAGTACGCCAAGGTTAACATGGTGAATGCAGCTCAGGCAGAGGACTCGTCAGATGTCATCATGGGTAACCTTCCTGTTAACGATGTTCCTGCAAAAGTTCTTTTTGACACTGGTGCATCACATTGCTTCATTTATAAACCTTTTGCATCAAAGTATGAGTGTGATTATCAGTATTTGCAAAGATCTTTGCAAATTGTGTCACCGGGCAAGCAAATGACAGCTAATATCTGCGTCCCGGATGTTACTATCACATTGGGCGACTACAAATTTCTAGCTTCTCCTATTGTTCTAGGCGACTCGGATATCGATCTTATTCTTGGAATGGATTGGCTTTCTAAGCACAAGGCTCATCTTGATTGTGCTGCCAGGCAGATTCAATTGACTCATTCGTCTAAGGATGTAATTGTCTTTGCCGCTCGTGGTGATACCATCCGTCTGTTTTCTCTCAATGAGAAGGGTGAACTGGATGCCATCTCTCAAATTCCAGTCGTTTGCGAATATCAAGGCGTCTTTCCAGAAGAGCTTCCAGGAATGCCTCCGCATCGGCCAGTTGAATTCGTCATCGATCTTGAGCCTGGCATGGAACTTGTTTGCAAACGTCCTTGCAAGCTTGGACCTGAAGAGTTGAAGGAGCTTAAGAAGCAACTCGATATTCAAGAGCGAATGGGTCTCATCCGACCTAGTTCATCTCCGTGGGGTTGTGGAGTTCTTTTTGTGAAGAAGAAGGATGGAACGGACCGACTTTGTGTTGACTACCGTCATTGAACAAGAAGACTATAAAGAACAAGTACCCACTTCCCAACATCAACGAGCTGTTTGAATAACTCGAAGGTGCTCAAGTATTCTCCAAGCTTGATCTCCGTATGGGCTATCACCAGATTCGAATTTGTGAGCAAGATATTCCCAAGACGGCTTTCAGAACAAGCTATGGTTCATATGAATACACTTTCATGTCTTTTGGCCTCGTCAACGCTCCTCCGACTTTCTCTCACATGATGAACTTCATTTTCAACACCTACACAAATGACTTCGTCTTGGTCTACCTCGATGACATTTTGGTCTTTTCCAAGAACAAGGAAGATCATGACAAGCACTTGCGTTTGGTGCTCGATAAGCTCAGAGAACATCAGTTCTACACAAAGTTCTCAAAGTGCGAGTTTTGTCTCGATGAGGTTCTCTATCTTGGGCATATCATCTCTGCCAAGGGCATAGCGGTGAATCCTGAGAAGGTGTCTACAATTGTGAATTGGGAACCACCTCAGAACGTGAAGCAACTCCGCAGCTTCCTTGGGCTCGCAAGCTACTGTCGAAGGTTCGTTGAGAACTTTTCAAAGATTGCGAAGCCGCTTTCCAACCTTCTCCAGAAGCACGTCAAGTACGTTTGGTCTCCTGAATGTGACATCGCTTTCGACACCCTGAAAGAGAAATAAGTCACTGCTCCAGTTCTGACTCCTCCTGATGAATCCAAACCGTTCGAGGTCTTCTGCAATGTCTCTCTTCAAGGTCTTGGTGCAATGTTGATGCAAGAGAAGAAAGTTGTGGCTTATACCTCTCGTCAGTTGAAGCCTAACGAGAAGAACTACCCCACTCATGACCTCGAGTTGGCGGCAGTTGTGCATGCTCTTTTGACTTGGAGACATCTCTTATTGGGAAGAAAAGTGGACATCTTCACTGACCACAAGAGTCTCAAGTACATCTTCACTTTTCCTAATCTCAACCTCAAGAAGACTCGTTGTGTCGAAATGATTCAAGAGTATAATCCGAGTATCGAATATACTCCAGGCAAGGTCAATGTAATTGCTGAGCGCAAGAATCGCAATAAGTCAATCAAATTCCTCAAAGTCAAGTGGTCACAACATCCCGACCGTGAAGCCACCTGGGAACGCGAGGATCACCTCCGTGCTGAGTACCCGACGTTATTCCAGTCCTAGATCTTGGGACGAGATCCTTTCGTAGTGGTGGAGTGTTGTAACACCTCGGATGTAATTTACCTTATATGTATCCCAACTCTTGCCATTTCCAGCACTAAGTTATTTTATTTCCTCGGGTTCGAGTTTTGTCTTCGTGTGTTGTTGCCTTTGTCATGCATCTCATATCATGTCATCAGGTGCATTGCATTTGCATACGTGTTCGTCTCATGCATCCGAGCATTTTCCCCGTTGTCCATTTTGCATTCCGGCGCTCCTATCTCCTCCGGTGCCCCTTTCTACCTCTTTTCGTGTGTGGGGGTTAAACATTTACTGATTGGACTGAGACTTCCCATGCGGCCTTGGTTTACTACCGGTAGACCGCCTGTCAAGTTTCGTACCATTTGGACTTCGTTTGATACTCCAACGGTTAACCGAGGGACCGAGAAGGCCTCGTTTGTTTTTCAGCCCAACACCCTTCAAATTTGGCCCAAAACCCACCTAAAACCCCTCCATCTTCTTGGTCATTCGATCACGACCGCGTGGCCGAAAACCGCACTCCATTTGGAGCTTCCTAGATCCCTCTACGCCTACTACGCCTATAAATAGACCCCATTCTAAATCCCGGATCCCCTCTTTTCAAACCCTAGATTCCTGCTCCCCTCGCCGCCGGACGTGTCCGAATTGGGCCGGACACGTCCGCCCACCGCTGCCGACCAACGGGATGCCGCCACGTCAGCCCCGCGGCTCCCCACATCACCGCCTCCACCGCGGGCCCGTGAGCCCACGACCGCCCCCCGCGGCCCATCGCGCGCGCGCCGCCGCTCTTCTGCCCCGCCGCCCGGCTCCTCGCTCGTGCCGCCTCGATCCGCCTTCGTGCCGGCGCCGCCTCGCCACTTCCTCGCCGGCGACTGCCGCTCCACCGTGCCGGCGACCGTCGCCTTGTCGTCCTGCCGCGGCCACCGTCGCCTCGCCGTCCCTCGCCGCCCCGCCCCGCCCCGGCGTCGACTTCGGCCTCCTCCCCGCTCGTCTTCCTCCGGTCCGGCCGACTCTGACGTCAACTCCGGTGGAACGGCGATGAACCTTGATTTCCATGCATGAGCCCGATCCAGATCTGGATCTGAGAGAGGGTTGACTTTCCCCCTCTCCCCTTATTTTTTTGCGATTATCATCATGTCGTAACTCCGCATCCGTAGCTCTGATTTGCGCGTGTAGCATATCAAAATGTTCGCCTCAACGACTACATCATTTCATCTAATTGCATCATTTTCATTTGAGCTCATCGCGATGCCTGAAATGCTGTTGGAATAGGGCTATGTGATAAACTTGTCAGATCTGTTTCATCAAATAGCTATTTGTCATTTTTGCCATGATTAATGTGTACATGATATGCTCCAAAGCTCTACATGAGTTTTGTTATATGCCATGCCATCTTTACAGTGGTGCTTACCATGTATTTTTGTGATATGTGTGGTGACTAGCACAAGCTTGCAAAGTAGCGTAATCGGTAATGCTGATTTCAGGGACTTAGAATTTGACTAAGTCCTTGTTCTGTTTTTGTCGGTATGCCATATGTTCATGTTGTTTTCTAGTGATCCGTTCCTCTTTTGAGGATGATCAGTAAGGATGATTTGTTGACATTGTGGTGCTCTATCCATCCGTGTCTTTGTTTGCATTTATGGAGCACCCTAGCTTGAGTTAATCGAGCTCTACTTTTGCTATATCGTGAATCCTGGCAGATTGTTGACACGTTAGCGATTTTTCCGAGGATGTTGCTATTGATCCGTGCATGCTATGTTGTTGTTCTTGCCATGTCTAGCTTCTATGATACATATTCTTGATGGGTGTATGCTTAGTTTGTCATGCCATGCTCTGTAGTGAGTGCATCGAGCTCGTAAACATGCCTACTCGTTAACAGATTTGCACGCTCCAGTTTTTCACAAAGTCTAAGATCTGTTGATGTTTTTGCAATGTTCACATGCTTGCAATTGTATTTTATGACCCCTTTTGGCTCCAGGTCACTAAGGGACTTTTGTTAAGTGCTTTGAGTAGCGTCAAGCCATGCCTTGCTTTGCCATGTTAAGTTCCTATAGAATGTAGTTTTCATGCTCTAAAGTGTGCTTCCTGATGCTAAATTCCAGACTTGTGTTAATTTCTCTAAGTCTGAAACCTGTTATCATTTGCACTTTTGCCATGCTTGTTTGAACCTGTTAATGGATGAATTAGCCGTAGCTCAGTGTTCATCTTTTGTCAAGCATTATGAGTGAATCCCGGCCATGTATTTTTTTGTCATGTTTGAGTGCAGTAGCATATTTATCTTGATGCATTTAGATGGCTACTTGCTGATTATCGCAGACCGGTGCCATATTTGTTTTGCTTGCCATTTCCAAACCGTGTATCCGATTCCGGTGATCTTTATATCGGTTTCAACCGAAATCACCTCACCTTTCCAGTGGCACTCTTGGATTTCTAAGTTGAGGCCAGGTTCAATCATTCCTTGTCAAATCTTGCATATGCATCACATACCGCATCCCGCATAGCATATTATGTTTGCATCATATTGTTTGAGCATTGCACGTGGTTGATTGTGTTCCTTTTGCTTGTTTGTCTTGTTTGGGTAGAGCCAGGAGACGAGTTCGCTAACGAGGAGCCCGTTGAGTTCGCTTACGAGGATCAAGTCAACTCTGACAACTTTGTAGGCAAGATGATCATACCCTCGAAATCACTTCTATCTTTGCTTGCTAGATGGTCGCTCTTTTGCTATGCCTATGCTACGATACCTACCACTTGCTTATCATGTCTCCCAAATTGCCATGTCAATCCTCTAACCCACCATGTCCTAGCAAACCATTGATTGGCTATGTTACCGCTTTGCTCAGCCCCTCTTATAGCGTTGCTAGTTGCAGGTGAAGATTGGAGATCGTTCCTTGTTGGAACATTTGTTTATTGTTGGGATATCACTATACTATCTTGTTATCTTAATGCATCTATATACTTGGTAAAGGGTGGAAGGCTCGGCCTTATGCCTAGTGTTTTGTTCCACTCTTGCCGCCCTAGTTCCCGTCATATCGGTGTTATGTTCCCGGATTTTGCGTTCCTTACGCGGTTGAGTTATAATGGGAACCCCTTGACAGTTCGCCTTGAATAAAACTCCTCCAGCAATGACCAACCATGGTTCTACCATTTTCCACCTAGTCTCTTTTTCCCTTGGGTTTCTGGAGCCCAAGGGTCATCTTATTTAAACCCCCCGGGCCAGTGCTCCTCTGAGTGTTGGTCCAAACTAGAGCCCTGTGCTGCGCCGCCTCGGGGAAACTAGAGGTTTGGTTTTAGTTGTATGGAGCGCTCATCTGAGTGTGCCCTGAGAACGAGATATGTGCAGCTCCTATCAGGATTTGTCGGCACATTTGGCGGTGTTGCTGGACTTGTTTTACCATTGTCGAGGATGTCTTGTAAAACCGGGATGCCGAGTCTGATCGGAATGTCTCGGGAGAAAGAATATCCTTCGTTGATCGTGAGAGCTTGTGATGGGCTAAGTTGGGACTCCCCTGCAGGGATTTGAACTTTCGAAAGCCGTGTTTGCGGTTATGGGCAGATGGGAATTTGTTAATGTCCGGTTGTAGATAACATGAAACTTAACTTAATTAAAATGAATCAACCGCGTGTGTTACCGTGATGGTCTCTTCTCGGCGGAGTCCGGGAAGTGAACACGGTGTTGGAGTAATGCTTGACATAGGTTGCTATAGGATCACTTCTTGATCATAGTTCTTCGTTCGTGCTTTGCCTTCTCTTCTCGCTCTCTTTTGCGAACAGGTTAGCCACCATATATGCTAGTCACTTGCCGCAGCTCCACATATTACCTTGCCTTACCTATAAGCTTAAATAGTCTTGATCGCGAGGGTGCGAGATTGCTGAGTCCCCGTGACTCACAGTTTACTTCCAAAACCAGATGCAGGGACCGATGATACCATTCCAGACGATGCGCTTGAGCTCAAGTGGGAGTTTGATGAAGACTCTCGTCGTTACTATGTGTCTTTCCCAGATGATCAGTAGTGGTGCCCAGTTGGGGCGATCGGGGACCGTGTCGCGTGTTGGGGTTGATCTTTTATTTTGATACCATAGTCGGACCATGAGTGTATTGGATGATTGTAATGTTATTCATGTATTTGTGTGACGTGGCGAGTGTAAGACAACTATGTATCTTTTCCCCTTTTATATATTTACATGGGTTGTTGTGAAGATTATCTTACTTGCGACATTGCTTTCAATGCAGTTATGCCTCTAAGTCGTGCTTCGACACGTAGGAGATATAGCCGCATCGAGGGCTTTACAAGTTGGTAATCAGAGCCAACAGAAGGGTCACTATGCCAACAAATGCTTCAATCAGAGGCGTATCCCTCCTCCTCCTCATGTGAGATCGGCAAGTACAGCTATGGTCAAGCATTACCCCAAGTACGCCAAGGTCAACATGGTGAATGCAGCTCAGGCAGAGGACTTGTCAGATGTCATCATGGGTAACCTTCCTGTTAACGATGTTCCTGCAAAAGTTCTTTTTGACACTGGTGCATCGCATTGCTTCATTTCTAAACCTTTTGCATCAAAGTATGAATGCGATTATTAGTATTTGCAAAGATCTTTGCAAATCGTGTCACCGGGCAAGCAAATGACAGCTAATATCTGTGTCCCGGATGTTACTATAACGTTGGGCGACTACAAATTTCTAGCTTCTCCTATTGTTCTGGGCGACTCGGATATCGATCTTATTCTTGGAATGGATTGGCTTTCTAAGCACAAGGCTCATCTTGATTGTGCTGCCAGGCAGATTCAATTAACTCATTCGTTTGAGGATGTAATTGTCTTTGCCGCTCGTGATGATACCATCCGTCTGTTTTCTCTCAATAAGAGGGTGAACTAGATGCCATCTCTCAAATTCCAGTCGTTTGCGAATATCAAGACGTCTTTCCAGAAGAGCTTCCAGGAATGCCTCCGCACCGGCCAGTTGAATTCGTCATCGATCTTGAGCCTAGCACGGAACCTGTTTGCAAACGTCCTTACAAGCTTGGACCTGAAGAGTTGAAGGAGCTGAAGACGCAACTCGATATTCAAGAGCGAATGGGTCTCATCCGACCTAGTTCTTCTCCGTGGGGTTGTGGAGTTCTTTTTGTGAAGAAGAAGGATGGAACGGACCGAGTTTGTGTTGACTACCGTCCATTGAACAAGAAGACTATAAAGAACAAGTACCCACTTCCCAACATCAACGAGTTGTTTGAACAACTCAAAGGTGCTCAAGTATTTTCCAAGCTTGATCTCCGTATGGGCTATCACCAGATTCGAATTCGTGAGCAAGATATTCTCAAGACGGCTTTCAGAACAAGCTATGGTTCATATGAATACACTGTCATGTCTTTTGGCCTCGTCAACGCTCCTCCGACTTTCTCTCGCATGATGAACTTCATTTTCAACGCCTACACAAATGACTTTGTCTTGGTCTACCTCGATGACATTTTGGTCTTTTCCAAGAACAAGGAAGATCATGCCAAGCACTTGCGTTTGGTGCTCGATAAGCTCAGAGAACGTCAGTTCTACGCAAAGTTCTCAAAGTGCGAGTTTTGGCTCGATGAGGTTCTCTATCTTGGGCATATCATCTCTGCCAAGGGCATAGCGGTGAATCCTGAGAAGGTGTCTGCAATTGTGAATTGGGAACCACCTCAGAACGTGAAGCAACTCCGCAGCTTCCTTGGGCTCGCAAGCTACTGTCGAAGGTTCGTTGAGAACTTTTCAAAGACTGCGAACCCGCTTTCCAACCTTCTCCAGAAGCACGTCAAGTACGTTTGGTCTCCTGAATGTGACATCGCTTTCAACACCCTGAAAGAGAAATTAGTCACTGCTCTAGTTCTGACTCCTCCTGATGAATCCAAACCGTTCGAGGTCTTCTGCGATGCCTCTCTTCAAGGTCTTGGTGCAGTGTTGATGCAAGAGAAGAAAGTTGTGGCTTATACCTCTCGCCAGTTGAAGCCTAACGAGAAGAACTACCCCACTCATGACCTCGAGTTGGCGGCAGTTGTGCATGCTCTTTTGACTTGGAGACATCTCTTATTGGGAAGAAAAGTGGACATCTTCACTGACCACATGAGTCTCAAGTACATCTTCACTCAGCCTAATCTCAACCTCAGGCAGACTCGTTGGGTCAAAATGATTCAAGAGTATAATCCGAGTATCGAATATACTCCAGGCAAGGCCAATGTAATTGCTGAGCGCAAGACTCGCAATAAGTCAATCAAATTCCTCAAAGTCAAGTGGTCACACCATTCCGACCGTGAAGCCACCTGGGAACGCGAGGATCACCTCCGTTCTGAGTACCCGGCGTTTTTCCAGTCCTAGATCTTAGGACGAGATCCTTTCGTAGTGGTGGAGTGTTGTAACACCCCGGATGTAATTTACCTTATATGTATCCCAACTCTTGCCATTTCCGACACTAAGTTATTTTATTTCCTCGGGTTCGGGTTTTGTCTTCGTGTGTTGTTGCCTTTTTCATGCATCTCATATCATGTCATTAGGTGCATTGCATTTGCATACGTGTTTGTCTCATGCATCCGAGCATTTTCCCCGTTGTCCGTTTTGCATTCCGGCGCTCCTATCTCCTCCGGTGCTCCTTTCTACCTATTTTCGTGTGTGGGGGTTAAACATTTCCGGATTGGACCGAGACTTGCCATGCGGCCTTGGTTTACCACCGGTAGACCGCCTGTCAAGTTTCGTACCATTTGGACTTCGTTTGATACTCCAACGGTTAACCGAGGGACCGAGAAGGCCTCGTTTGTGTTGCAGCCCAACACCCTTCAAATTTGGCCCAAAACCCACCAAAAACCCCTCCATCGTCTCGGTCGTTCGATCACGATCGCGTGGCCGAAAACCGCACTCCATTTGGAGCTTCCTCGCTCCCTCTACGCCTATAAATAGATCCCCATTCTAAATCCCGGATCCCCTCTTTTTAAACCCTAGATTCCTGCTCCCCTCGCCGCCGGACGTGTCCGAATTGGGCCGGACACGTCCGCTCGCCGCCGCCGACCAATGGGACGCCGCCACATCAGCCCCGCGGCGCCCCACATCGCCGCCTCCACCGCGGGCCCGTGAGCCCACGGCCGGCCCCCGCGGCCCATCGCGCGCGCGCCGCTCCTTGTTTGCCCCGCCGCTCGGCTCCTCGCTCGCGCCGCCTCGATCCGGCTTCGCGCCGGCGCTGCCTCGCCACTTCCTTGTCGGCGACCGCCGCTCCACCGCGCCGGCGACCGTCGCCTCGTCGTCCTGCCGCGGCCACCGTCGCCTCGCCGTCCCTCGCCGCGCCGCCCCGCCCCAACGTCGACTCCGGCCTCCTCCCCGCTCGTCTTCCTCCAGTCCGGCCAACTCCGACCTCAACTCAGGTGGAACGGTGACGAACCTCGATTTCCGTGCATGAGCCCGATCCAGATCTGGATCTGTGAGAGAGGGTTGACTTTCCCCCTCTCCTTTTTTTGCGATTTTCATCATGTCGTAACTCCGCATCCGTAGCTCCGATTTGCGCGCGTAGCACATCAAAATGTTCGTCTCAACGAGTACATCATTTCATCTCATTGCATTATTTTAATTTGAGCTCATCTCGATGCCCGAAATGCTGTTAGAAGTGGGCTATGTGATAAACTTGTCAGATATGTTTCATCAAATAGCTATTTGTCATTTTTGCCATGATTAATGTGTGCATGATATGCTCCTGAGCTCTACATGAGTTTTGTTATATGACATGCCATCTTTACAGTGGTGCGTACCATGTATTTTTGTGATATGTGTGGTGACTAGCACAAGCTTGCAAAGTAGCGTAATCGGTAATGCTGATTTCAGGGACTTAGAATTTGACTAAGTCCTTGTTCTGTTTTTGTCGGTATGTCATATGTTCATGTTGTTTCCTAGTGATCCGTGGCTCTTTTGAGGATGATCAGTAAGGATGATTTGTTAACATTGTGGTGCTCTATCCATCCAGGTATTTGTTTGCATTTATGGAGCACCCTAGCTTGAGTTAATCGAGCTCTACTTTTGCTATATCGTGAATCCTGGCAGATTGTTGACACGTTAGCGATTTTTCCGAGGATGTTGCTATTGATCCGAGCATGCTATGTTGTTGTTCTTGCCATGTATAGCTTCTATGATATGTATTCTTGATGGGTGTATGCTTAGTTTGTCATGCCATGGTCTGTAGTGAGTGTATCGAGCTCGTAAACATGCCTACTCGTTAACAGATTTGCATGCTCCAGTTTTTCACTAAGTCTGAGATCTGTTGATGTTTTTGCCATGTTCACATGCTTGCAACTGTATTTTCTGATCCCTTTTGGCTCAAGGTCACTAAGGGACTTTTGTTAAGTGCTTTGAGTAGCTTCATGCCATTCCTTGCTTTGACATGTTAAGGTCCTGTAGAATGTAATTTTCATGCTCTAAAGTGTGCTTCCTGATGCTAAATTCCAGACTTGTGTTAATTTCTCAGTCTGAAACCTTTTATCATTTGCACTTTTGCCATGCTTGTTTGAACCTGTTAGTGGATGAATTAGCCGTAGCTCAGTGTTCATCTTTTGTCAAGCATTATGAGTGAATCCCGGCCATGTATTGTTTTGTCATGTTTGAGTGCTGTAGCGTATTTATCTTGATGCATTTAGATGGCTACTTGCTGATTATCGCAGACCGGTGCCATATTTGTTTTGCTTGCCATTTCCAAACCGTGTATCCAATTCCGGTGATCTTTATATTGATTTCAACCGAAATCACCTTACCTTTCCAGTGGCACTCTTGGATTTCCAAATTGAGGCCAGGTTCAATCATTCCTTGTTAAATCTTGCATATGCATCACATACTGCATCCCGCATAGTATACCATGTTTGCATCATGTTGATTGAGCATTGCACGTGGTTGATTGTGTTCCTTTTGTTTGTTTGTCTTGTTTGGGTAGAGCCGGGAGACAAGTTCGCTAATGAGGAGCCCGTTGAGTTCGCTTACGAGGATCAAGTCAACTCTGACAACTTTGCAGGCAAGATGATCATACCCTTGAAATCACTTCTATCTTTGCTTGCTAGATGCTCGCTCTTTTTCTATGCCTATGCTACGATACCTACCACTTGCTTATCATACCTCCCAAATTGCCATGTCAAACCTCTAACCCACCATGTCTTAGCAAACCGTTGATTGGCTATGTTACCGCTTTACTCATCCCCTCTTATAGCGTTGCTAGTTGCAGGTGAAGATTGGAGATCGTTCCTTGTTGGAACATTTGTTTATTGTTGGGATATCACTAGATTATCTTGTTATCTTAATGCATCTATGTACTTGGTAAAGGGTGGAAGGCTCGGCCTTATGCCTAGTGTTTTGTTCCACTCTTGCCGCCCTAGTTTCCGTCATATCGGTGTTATGTTCCCGGATTTTGCGTTCCTTATGCGGTTGGGTTATAATGGGAACCCCTTGACAGTTCGCCTTGAATAAAACTCCTCCAGCAATGCCCAACCTTGGTTTTACCATTTGCCACCTAGCCTCTTTTTCACTTGGGTTTCCGGAGCCCAAGGAGCCCAAACTAGAGCCCTGTGCACCGCCCCCTCAGGGAAACTCGAGGTTTTGTTTTAGTTGTATGGAGCGCTCATCTGAGTGTGCCCTGAGAACGAGATATGTGCAGCTCCTATCGGGATTTGTCGGCACATTCAGGCGGTGTTGCTGGACTTGTTTTACCATTGTCGAGGATGTCTTGTAAAACCGGGATGCCGAGTCTGATCGGAATGTCTCGGGAGAAGGAATATCCTTCGTTGACCGTGAGAGCTTGTGATGGGCTAAGTTGGGACTCCCCTGCAGGGATTTGAAATTTCAAAAGCCGTGCCCGCGGTTATGAGCAGATGGGAATTTGTTAATGTCCGGTTGTAGATAACATGAAACTTAACTTAATTAAAATGAATCAACAGCGTGTGTTACCATGATGGTCTCTTCTCGGCGGAGTCCGGGAAGTGAACACGGTGTTGGAGTAATGCTTGACGTAGGTTGCTATAGGATCACTTCTTGATCATAGTTCTTCGTTCGTGCTTTGCCTTCTCTTCTCGCTCTCTTTTGAGAACAGGTTAGCCACCATATATGCTAGTCGCTTGCCGCACCTCCACATATTACCTTGCCTTACCTATAAGTTTAAATAGTCTTGATCGCGAGGGTGCGAGATTGCTGAGTCCTCGCGACTCACAGTTTACTTCCAAAACTAGATGCAGGGACCGATGATACCGTTCCAGACGATGCGCTTGAGCTCAAGTGGGAGTTTGATGAAGACTCTCGTCATTACTATGTGTCTTTCCCAGATGATCAGTAGTGGTGACCAGTTGGGGTGATCGGGGACCGTGTCGCATGTTGGGGTTGATCTTTTATTTTGGTACCGTGGTCGGACCATGAGTGTATTGGATGATTGTAATGTTATTCATGTATTTGTGTGACGTGGCGAGTGTAAGCCACGCTTTTGAGGCCATGCTTTTCCCCCACAGGAGCTCGTCTGTTTTCCCAAAGGCTCCACCGACCGCGCCCTTCGACGGAGTCCACATCGTCTGGCTCGTCCCACCTCCCGCAGGCCTCCCCGTCACTTGCCGGAGCCCCAGTGTCGCCATGTCGACCTCGCCCCTACCTTGTTGCTTCGCCTCAGCTTCGAGCGACAGGAACACCGACGCCCCGAACCAGCACCATGGAGACGCCACCATCACCTCCTCCACCAGATCTCCTTCACTCCGCCACCCAGCCGCCGGATCCGCCCATTCCGGCCGGTTCCCGCCCGGCGCCGCACCGAAACCATGCCTCCTCCGCTGCCGTTCTTCTTCAGCGAGGTGCAGCAGCGCTACATCGAGCGCTTGACCACCACGCGCGTGGGTCACCAGCTGGGCTCCAGATCAGGCCCAACGCGCCTCCTCCCCACCGACTTGGGCGTGGCCCATGGTGAGGGCACCCCGCGCCCCTCCTTTTTCCCCTCCTGTTGGGCTAGCCTGCCAGTTTGGGCGTGTATAGTTTTTTTAGGCTGTGTGAATTTCTGTAATTATCCGGTGTAAAATAGTTTTACAAAAAAGCCCTTGTTGATCATGCATTTAATAATTCCACAACCGTGCATCGGATTGAAAACTTTATATATGAAACTTGCTTAGAATTTTGTGTAGATTAATAATTTGCCACTTTCATCCATGTTTAAAATGTTTAAAATGTTGTTTGTTTAAATTTTTCCTATTGCCATGCTAAAATGTTTTATTCCATAACTTAATAACCGTAACTCCGAATTTAACAATCTTTATATGTAAATGGGGTAGAAAAATGCCTAGTTTAACATGGTGGCCTTACTTTGCATGTTTAATAACTCTAAAATTATGTTTAGGGCAGAACAGTACCATAACCTAAATATGCACGTGAAGAGTTTCCAGACTTGTTGTTTTGTTGTTCCGGCCTCATTTAACCTTGACTAGATAGGTAGTTTTACTTTGCTTCACCCTTTTGCCATGGTTAACAACATTTAATAATGTTGGGCACATAAACGAGATCAAACTAAATAACTTGTCGTGGTGTTTCGTCAATATGCAATTCATTGCATATTGAGCACCACTTAATTTGTAGGGTTGTTTGTGCTCTTTGCCATGCCATGCCATGCCTCATTAAACTGGACATGCATCATACTTGGGTGTGCATCATACCATGTTCGTGTGTTGGATGTTTACTATGTTGTGTGCTTCTTTCCGGTGTTGCTTCTTCGGGTTGGTTCTGTTAATGTCGCATTTGTGAGGACCCATTTGGCTACGTCTGTTTGTCTTCTTCATGGACTCGTTCTTCTTCCTTGCGGGAATTCAAGCAAGATGACCATACCCTCGAAATCACTTCTATCTTTGCTTGCTAGTTGCTCGCTCTTTTGCTATGCCTATGCTGCGATTCCTACCACTTGCTTATCATGCCTCCCATATTGTGAAGCCAAGCCTCTAACCCACCTTGTCCTAGCAAACCGTTGTTTGGCTATGTTACCGCTTTGCTCAGCCCCTCTTATAGCGTTGTTAGTTGCATGTGAAGATTGAAGTTTGTTCCTTGTTGGAACATGGAGATGTTGTTCCTTGTTGGAACATATTTACTTGTTGGGATATCACAATATCTCTTATTGAATTAATGCATCTATATACTTGGTAAAGGGTGGAAGGCTCGGCCTTATGCCTAGTGTTTTGTTCCACTCTTGCCGCCCTAGTTTCCGTCATATCGGTGTTATGTTCCCGGATTTTGCGTTCCTTACGTGGTTGGGTTATAATGGGAACCCCTTGACAGTTCGCCTTGAATAAAACTCCTCCAGCAATGCCCAACATTGGTTTCACAATTCGCCACCTAGCCTTTTCTTTCCCTTGGGTAGGCCTGCCCAAGGGTCATCTTTATTTTAACCCCCCCGGGCCAGTGCTCCTCTGAGTGTTGGTCCGAACTGAGCTGCCTGCGGGGCCACCTCGGGGAAACTTGAGGGTTGGTTTTACTCGTAGCTAGTCTCATCTGAGTGTGCCCTGAGAATGAGATATGTGCAGCTCCTATCGGGATTTGTCGGCACATTCGGGCAGTGTTGCTAGTCTTGTTTTACAATTGTCGAAATGTCTTGTAACCGGGATTCCGAGTCTGATCGGGTCTTCCCGCTAGAAGGAATATCCTTCGTTGACCATGAGAGCTTGTGATGGGCTAAGTTGGGACACCCCTGTAGGGATTTGAACTTTCGAAAGCCGTGCCCGCGATTATGGGAAGATGGGGATTTGTTAATGTCCGATTGTAGAAAACCTGAAGTTGACCTTAATTAAAATACACAAACCGCGTGTGTTGCCGTGATGGTGTCTTCTCGGCGGAGTCCGGGAAGTGAACACGGTGTTGGAGTAATGTTTGACGTAGGTTGTTTTAGGATCACTTCTTGATCATAGTTGTTCGACCGTGCTTTTGCCTTCTCTTCTCGCTCTCATTTGCGTATGTTAGCCACCATATATGCTAGTGCTTGCTGTAGCTCCACCTCATAACTTTTACCTTACCCATAAGCTTAAATAGTCTTGATCGTGAGGGTGTGAGAATGCTGAGTCCCCGTGACTCACATATACTTACAAAACCAGTTTGCAGGTGCCGATGTTACCGAGCGGGTGACGCAACCAAGCTCAGGAGGAGCTCGATGAAGATCTTGTCCTTTGTGTTGTTCCCTTCTAGTTGATCAGTAGTGGAGCCCAGTCGGGACGATCGGGGATCTGTGTAGCATTTGGGGTAGTCTTCTTTTATTTTGGTTCTGTAGTCGGACCTTGATTGTATCTGGATGATGTAATGCTTTATTCATGTATTGTGTGAAGTGGCGAGTGTAAGCCAACTATGCATCCTTTTTTCCCTTATGTATTACATGGGTTGTTTGCGAAGATTACCTCACTTGCGACATTGCTTTCAATGCGGTTATGCCTCTAAGTCGTGCTTCGACACGTGGGAGATATAGCCGCATCGAGGGCATTTCAAGTTGGTAATCAGAGCCTTCCCTGACCTTAGGAGCCCCCTTGCTTGATCGAATTAGCTGACATGGTTGAGTCTAGAAAAATGTTTTGAGTCATTTAGGAATTATATATCGGAGAGTTTAGGAATTCTTTTTACTCCCCAGTCCCTTCATCGCTCTGGTAAGGCATCCTGACGTAGAGTTTTGACTCTTCTCTTCTCAAATTTCACTAAAAAAAATTAGGATCACGCGGGTATCTAGGAATCGTTCCGATCGATTTGTGACGAGAACATTGTTCTTGGTGCCTCCTGTCATTTAGGGGTTGTGGCAGTGTCCCGGGGAGTTGAGCTCCGAGGTGTTGTCGTCACAATTTTATCGTTGCAATTCTGGAATACCTGAGTGTAGTTTCGCCGATATTGAAAATCTCTTTTATGCAGTTGTTGGTGAGATAACCTCGACGCCACCCAGTACTGGGGCGGGAGTTCGGGAGTATTGCCATAACTCGTATAACGGATGCTTTTCGAAGGTTGAGGTAGACGATTTCCGAAGGTTTCTTGGTTATATGTTGAAGGATGGATACAGCTGATGTAGGATTTGCTAGTTTTGGGTGAGATATTATGCTTCCCCTGTATCCCCAACACCTGATTGCAGAACCGGAAAATTTCGAGAGTTTATAAGTGGGAATTAAAGTAGCTCTTAGGATATCTTTCTGACAGATGTATGATATGAAATTGGGGTTCGACGTCTAATGGTCCGCCTATTCACGGTCGGTTTTACAGTGGTCTCATTGTGTCTTAAAGAGTCCTTGGATATGCCGACTCGGGGACGCTTCGTATGTCATGTGCACTGCCTTGTACATGATGGTGTTGTACGATCGAGCCCGTGTAGGCCCCACCACGAAAACTTCGGACGAAATATCTATCATATGTTTGTTCCGGCTTATTCTGCAAGCCAATCCTTGTTTTGTTTTCAGTCGTGGTATTCGAGTTGCTTCAATGTCAAATGTTGATTCCATACCTTTCCTAAATGGTGTTCTCGTAGTTCTATGTGAATACTAATCCTTCATGATAATCAAGATTGTCATGCCAATCCTTTTCAACCGGTGTGTGTCTCTTCAAGCGGATCCAATCTTGTCAACATTCACAAGATCAATTATCAGTTCTTCTCAACAGTGTTTGCTTCATCCGTGTTCAAGTTGCCTTTGTTTTCCCACCCTCCCTCCCTTTGTTTCTTCGAGGACCCAGATTTCTTCATCAGGTATCCATTTTATTCTTGTGTAGTCTCTTCATTCTTTTCTTTCAATGTTCGTATCCGGTGATTCTCATGAAGATTCTAACGAAGCTTCAAGCTCGTCACTCTTCACTCATTTTCTTCTCCGGTGGATTTAATTCAAGCTTTGGTATTGAGCATACTCCTTTCCTTTTTGCCCAATGCCTACTTATGCCGGTGCACCTCTTAATCTTCCCCGCTTGCTATTCTTTTGTTCCGGAGTGCTGAAGATATCTTAGTAGGCTCGTCTTGTCTTTCAAGATCAGTTCAACCTATTTCGAGGTTGTTATCTCATTCTAGCCATTTAAATCTTACCGGTGCATTCTCTCTTTTAAATCATTCTATGGTGTTTCTTTTGAGTGGGCCCCAACCCACAGGTCTTTTCCCAGGATCTTACCTGACTCTTCTTATTTTCTTGGAGCTATCCTCAAATTTTCTTTTCGAAGTTTGACGTAAGAAGGAATTATCACAAGTCTTATGTTTTTCTCCAAGATCGTCCACATTCTTTTGATCGTTGGCTCAATCCCTTCATTTTTGATTCTTCCGGAGTATCTCAACAATTCACGGTGGTGTTTCTCGTCGTCACTCTCAACATTTGAAGGCCGAAGAAGATTTTTTTCTCTCAATCTTGCTCCATTCTCTTCGAGATTCGTGATTCCAGTCGAGCCATCCTCTTATATTTGTTTTCGATTGTCAGAATTCTTTTCACCTATCCGGAGCAATTCAAGAGCCTTCTCAGTTTGTTATCCGGAGTCCATCAATTCAGGTTTATTCATTCTCAACTGTCAGTTATCATTCTCCAATCTTACTGGTGCATCGTTCAAATATCCTCTAATCAGCTCGTGTTTTCTTCTTTCACTTGCACCTAAACTCTCTCATGTATCTTCATTCATTTGCTAATTCTTACCGGTGATTCATCCCTTTACTTCGTTCATTTTCAATTCTTACGGTGGTTTGTTCAAGAGTTCTCTTCCTTGGTTATCATATCAATTCATTCGTTCTTTCAAATCCTAATGGTGGTTCGTTGAAGCCTTTTCTCAAGTTTGATTTATGTCTCTCTTAATCCTTTCTACCGGAATAAGTAATATGTCAAATCTGCTGCTTGTCATCAATTTAAATTGGTCAAGGATACACATAATGTAATTCTTATTCTTGTTTCATCAAGTGAACTCAATTCCCTATTCCAGAGGCTCATCAAATTCTTGATCTCAATTGTTTCATCTTATATTTTACCGGAGTTCCTACCTCTCGCAATTATATCACCATGGAGATCCATCTAAATCATTACAAGGATTCACCTTGTGCTTTTAACTTGTCTTTCTTTTCGTTTGATCATTCTTTTACCGGAGTTCGTCATGGAGGCTCTACACGGTGGTTCATCAAGGATTCAATTTCTTCTTGAAGTGTTTCATCAAGTTTCTTTTCAGAGGAGCTCAAGCATTCTTCATCTTGCAATCCGGAGTGCTATTCTTCCTTCCGTATCATTGGAGGTGGTATTATGTCATTCTTGATATTTTGAGTCATGCTTCATGATTCACTTGTTGTTAAGAATGAGGTATATTAAATCCATCAACCTCTTTGTTGGAGTTATCTTGTGTCTGGTTTATGGTGCTCATAAATGACCCAAGTTCTTCTTTTATCCTCCCGGTGAAATAACTTTCTCGTCTCTTTGTCCATATCAATTCAATTCTTCTTCCCGTGAGTGGCAGGTTGTCACCTCATAATCTGAGATGTATTCCATAAGACCATATCAAGATTATTCTTTTCCTTGTTGGTTTTCCAACAATTCTGTTCTAGCATTTGCTGTAAGCGTGCTCTCTCAAGATCTTGTTTCACTTCGTTCATTCCATTCCATTCTTTCTTTTGTTCCGGAGGCATTGTGATGTTGCTATCTTCAACCTTTCTTCTTGTTCTTGTCAGGACCTTGTTTTTTTCTTGCTTATACATTTAACTGGAGTGTTGTGCCCTTTTGCTCAAGTTCTTTTCGCCTTATCAAGTCTTGTATCACTTTTCAACCGGAGTGCTGACCGAAGTTGTTCTTCATTGTTCCTCTTTTCTAACGGAGTGTTTTCAACTTCGTCATCTCCGTTGTATTCTTCTCTCGAAATGGCTTAACCTTTTCAAGGATCTTTGGTCTCACTCGTTTTGTCAAAGAAGCAACTTAGTTTACCTCTTCTCTTTCTCTTCTGTTTTTCCCTCCGGTGCCATTCTAGATCTCGGGACGTGATCCTCTCGTAGTGGTGGACTGTTGTGACGCCCCGAGACCGATGCGCCAGGTGTCTTCCAGTTATTCAATGTTGTTGCCATGTCATTCGCTTGCGTGTTGCATTTTATCAAGTCATCATGTGCATTGCATCATCATGTTTTCAAAACTTGCATCCTTCCGGGTTCCCCCAGTTCCGTCTGTTGTCCGTTCTGAGCCCAACCACACTCGCACGCGCCCGCGGCATGTCTGAAATATTATTTTATAAGTGGCCAGAAAATGTTCTCGGAATGGGATGAAAGTTGGCGTGTGGTCTTATTATAGTGTAGATAGACCGCCTGTCAAGTTTCATTGCATTCGGAGTTCGTTTGACGCCCCAAGGTTTAACTACAGCGGCAATATAGCCGGTCTAACGTCGGACGTTTTCGGTCTTCGGAAACAGTCGTCGGGCATCTCTCTCTTCTCTTCTCTCAGCTCGAGACCGTCTATACAGTCTACCTCTCACCTCCAGGCCCTACCTAACCTCTCTCGTCAGTCCGCGGACCTCCTCCCGCGCGCGTCCAAAATTTGTCCCGGACCCGACCCGGACAGTCGTTACCACTGTGTCCGAATCATCCCCTAACATCTACAAAACGTCTCCGTTTCTTTATTTGGACTCTCCAACCTTTTTTATCTCGACCGTCCGATCTAAATCGGAGGGTCCAATATCCCTTTATCTCATTGCTATATATATTGGTCCAAAAACCCTAGTCTAGACAGCCCCTTCCATCCAATCTCTCGCCTGCCGCCGCCACTCTCAATCTTGGGATTCTCCCAGATCCACTCCTCCCCAAATCCCGAAGCCGCCGCCACCCGCTCTTCCTTGTTGCTCGGGAGTGTGTCCCATCCCCAGCCACGCGCTCTTCCCTCATGCTAAACCTCATCTCTGTCCGGCAGGTAACCAGACCAGGCCGCCCCTCTGCTCCCCTTCCTCCTTCCCGTTTCCTTATCCCTCCTCTCACATCTCTCTATCTCTATCTCTCTCTCTCTCTCTCTCTCTCTCTCTCTCTCTCAGAAGGACCACTTTGTCGTCGCCCGGCCACACCCGGGGATTTTCTCGCCGGACCAGCAGGACTAGCACCGCCGCGCCGCCCCTCCTCAACCGTCGCCATGCCCGCGCCTCCCGAGGAGCTTGTCGTCGCTTCATTCCCTGCTTTCCGGAGTTTGTCTCCGTGAGGTCTTCTTTAAGCCATGCTGCGCCAAGTCTCGCCTCCCTCCCTGTGCCTTCGTCGCCCCAGCCAAGTCCCGCGCCAAGCTGTTGTCTCCTACCTCGCCGTCCAGTCACCGTGTCGCCGTCCAGGACCTCGCCGGCCTCCCCTTCTTCTGCTGCGCGAGGAAGACGACGCATCCAGGGAGTGCCCGCTCGTTCCAGCCGCGTCCCTCGGAAGCCTGCAGCCATCGCCACGGAGCTTCCCCGGCCTCTCCTCCGCTCCGACCCAGGCCTCCGGCGGCCTTGCCGTCGTCGTCGCCATGGTGAGCAGCCGTTCTACCGTGACCTTGCCTCTGCCTCCTCCTCTCCATGCCCTGACCGTCGGCCATACTTTTCCCCCACAAGAGCTCTTCCGTTTTCCCAAAGGCTCCACCGACCGCGCCCTTCGACGGAATCCACATCGTCCGGCTCGTCCACCTCCCGCAGGCCTCCCCGTCACTTGCCGGAGCCCCAGCGTCACCATGTCGACCTCGCCCTGCCTTGTTGCCTCGCCTCTGCTTCGAGCGACAGGAACACCGACGCCCCGAACCAGCACCATGGAGACGCCACCATCACCTCCTCCACCGGATCTCCTTCACTCCGCCACCTAGCCGCCGGATCCGCCCGTTCCGGTCGGTTCCCGCCTGGCGCCGCGTCGAACCCATGCCTCCTCCGCTGCCGTTCTTCTTCAGCGAGGTGCAGTAGTGCTGCATCGAGCGCTTGACCACCACGAGCGTGGGTCACCAGCTGGGCTCCAGATCAGGCCCAACGCGCCTCCTCCCCACCGACTTGGGCTTGGCCAATGGTGAGGGCACCCCGCGCCCCTCCTTTTTCCCCCTCCTGTTGGGCTAGCCTGCCAGTTTGGGCGTGTATAGTTTTTTTAGGCTGTGTGAATTTCTGTAATTATCCAGTGTAAAACAGTTTTACAGAAAAGCCCTTGTTGATCATGCATTTAATAATTCCACAACCGTGCATCGGATTGAAAACTTTATATATGAAACTTGGTTAGAATTTTGTGTAGATTAATAATTTGCCACTTTCATCCATGTTTAAAATGTTGTTTGTTTAAATTTTTCCTGTTGCCATGCTAAAATGTTTTATTCCATAACTTAATAACCGTAACTCCGAATTTAATAATCTTTATATGTAAATGGGGTAGAAAAATGCCTAGTTTAACATGGTGGCCTTACTTTGCATGTTTAATAACTCTAAAATTATGTTTAGGGAAAAACAGTACCATAACCAAAATATGCACGTGAGGAGTTTCTGGACTTGTTGTTTTGTTGTTCCGGCCTCATTTAACCTTGACTAGATAGGTAGTTTTACTTTGCTTCACCCTCTTGCCATGGTTAACAACATTTAATATTGTTGGCACATAAACAAGATCGAACTAAATAACTTGTCGTGGTGTTTCGTCAATATGCAATTCATTGCATATTGAGCTCCACTTAATTTGTAGGGTTGTTTGTTCTCTTTGCCATGCCATGCCATGCCTCATTAAACTGGACATGCATCATACTTGGGTGTGCATCATACCATGTTCGTGTGTTGGTTGTTTACTATGTTGTGTGCTTATTTCCGGTGTTGCTTCTTCGGGTTGGTTCCGTTAACGTCGCGTTTGTGAGGACCCGTTCGACTACGTCTGTTCGTCTTCTTCATGGACTCGTTCTTCTTCCTTGCGGGAATTCAGGCAAGATGACCATACCCTCGAAATCACTTCTATCTTTGCTTGCTAGTTGCTCGCTCTTTTGCTATGCCTATGCTGCGATTCCTACCACTTGCTTATCATGCCTCCCATATTGTGAAGCCAAGCCTCTAACCCACCTTGTCCTAGCAAACCGTTGTTTGGCTATGTTACCGCTTTGCTCAGCCCCTCTTATAGCGTTGTTAGTTGCAAGTGAAGATTGAAGTTTGTTCCTTGTTGGAACATGGAGATGTTGTTCCTTGTTGGAACATGTTTACTTGTTGGGATATCACAATATCTCTTATTTAATTAATGCATCTATATACTTGGTAAAGGGTGGAAGGCTCGGCCTTATGCCTGGTGTTTTGTTCCACTCTTGGCGCCCTAGTTTCCGTCATATCAGTGTTATGTTCCCCGATTTTGCGTTCCTTACGCGGTTGGGTTATAATGGGAACCCCTTGACAGTTTGCCTTGAATAAAACTCCTCCAGCAATGCCCAACATTGGTTTTACCATTCGCGACCTAGCCTTTTCTTTCCCTTGGGTAGGCCTGCCCAAGGGTCATCTTTATTTTAACCCCCCCGGGCCAGTGCTCCTCTGAGTGTTGGTCCGAATTGAGCTGCCCGCGGGGCCACCTTGGGGAAACTTGAGGGTTGGTTTTACTCGTAGCTAGTCTCATCTGGGTGTGCCCTGAGAACGAGATATGTGCAGATCCTATCGGGATTTGTCGGCACATTTGGGCGGTGTTGCTGGTCTTGTTTTACCATTGTCGAAATGTCTTGTAACCGGGATTCCGAGTCTGATCGGGTCTTCCCGCTAGAAGGAATATCCTTCATTGACCGTGAGAGCTTGTGATGGGCTAACTTGGGACACCCCTGCAGGGATTTGAACTTTCGAAAGCCGTGCCCGCGGTTATGGGCAGATGGGGATTTGTTAATGTCTGGTTGTAGAAAACCTGAAGTTGACCTTAATTAAAATACATCAACTGCATGTGTTGCCGTGATGGTCTCTTCTCGGCGGAGTCCGGAAGTGAACACGGTGTTGGAGTAATGTTTGACGTAGGTTGTTTTAGGATCACTTCTTGATCATAGTTGTTTGACCGTGCTTTTGCCTTCTCTTCTCGCTCTCATTTGTGTATGTTAGCCACCATATATGCTAGTGCTTGCTGCAACTCCACCTCATACCTTTTACCTTACCCATAAGCTTAAATAGTCTTGATCGCGAGGGTGTGAGAATGCTGAGTCCCCGTGACTCACAGATACTTCCAAAACCAGTTTGCAGGTGCCGATGTTACCGAGCGGGTGACGCAACCAAGCTCAGGAGGAGCTCGATGAAGATCTTGTCCTTTGTGTTGTTCCGTTCTAGTTGATCAGTAGTGGAGCCCAGTCGGGACGATCGGGGATCTGTGTAGCATTTGGGGTAGTATTCTTTTATTTTGGTTCCGTAGTCGGACCTTGATAGTATCTGGATGATGTAATGCTTTATTCATGTATTGTGTGAAGTGGCGAGTGTAAGCCAACTATGTATCCTTTTTTCCCTTATGTATTACATGGGTTGTTTGCGAAGATTACCTCACTTGCGACATTGCTTTCAATGCGGTTATGCCTCTAAGTCGTGCTTCGACATGTGGGAGATATAGCTGCATCGAGGGTGTTTCACCTCTCCATCGACATTCGCCACTCCGAAGCGAGGAAACGGGACTACATCGACAACAAGCTTTCCGCGCACAAGGAGGAGCAAGATGAAAGGATGGAGGAGATTCGGACTTTGTTGGCCAAACGTTCTTCCCCTTCATCGTCCTCAAGGCGGCGGCGAGCAAGTCAATCATCTTTGGATCACCCAAGTGACACAAGCGCAAGTCGTCCACATGTCACCTCCAAGCATCATGTGCACGGCGACGACGAACGCCATCGAGCTCAAGCACGACAACGACACCATCAACATGAAGATGCTCAAGATGCTCCTACCTACAAGTCCCAACAAGCCATACTTCACGCCAAGTCCAAACTCCATGACCACCAGAGAAGACCGCGAGACAAGCACCACCAAGAGCACGCTGCGGCTACAACAACCACTTCGGCATCTTCACCAAGTGACATCAAGGCATCTTCGCCTTCGGACATACGACATCTTTGCCTACTTCCCATGAGTTCACCTACATCGACATCTTCACCAACGAGGCGACCACCTACGAGCGAGGGCGACACTTCCATCTTCGGAAGCCCTCCAAGGAAGATGGCCGAGCATGGGACATTTCCTTCAGTCATGGAGATGAGCTACGAGGTGCCACATCATATGGACCTCCTACGACAACAAGACGGTGACAAGACGGTCAAGCTAGGGCCATCCCCTTCGACCACGGCGACGAGCATGAACCTCTTCAACAACATGAAGACGGCGCCCATATTGGACTCATACTCCGAGTCAAGCTACGAGACCGCACATGAGACCTTATCTTTGGTCTTAGACGAGAGTGATGATGTGCCATCTTCGGCCTTCATCCATGGCTACGACCACGACATGATTGAGCATGGAGACATTTGCACCTGCATCTCTCCGACACCCACATATGATGAGATGCCCCAATTCCCATGTGAGGAGAGACACCCCACCATGAGTGATATGAGTGACTCCACCATACGTGACATTGAGTGCATTTCCTATGAGAGGATGAGTGTGACCACCACTAGCCCCACACATGAGAGCATGCCACACATCCTATGTGAGGTTGAGAGCCATTTGAGTGACTCCACCAACCATATGAGTGAGAGCATACAAGAGGGAGTGAGTGAGCCACAACACTTGGTGAGTGAGGTAGTTGATACGGCACATGAGGCCACTTTGATTTCTAATGACTTAACCTCTACTCCTAGTGTGATTTCTTCTTTGGTTCTAGGTCTCCTACATGACGACACGCCTATCCTCGACGAGTCCATACCTCCAATGGAGACAACGATGGCCATGGTGGGAGAAGATGCACCCCCCACATGGTTCCATCAAGATAAAGATGACCATGACTCGGTCTTCGACACCTCACCCACAACACATGAGCGATGCTCCAAAGGTAACATAGGTGATAGTGCTTCTCTTGTCCCACTAGTGGACTATTTTGCGAATGATTGCTTGCATGATGTTGACACACCTATTACCATGCTTCATGCTAGTGCGAATTCTTCATGTCATGACTTGCCAATTTATGATGAATATGATGAGCATGTTGATTTGCCTAGTTGTGATGCTATGCTCCATAGGATATCATGTGAAAATTCTATTGGTCACATCATGTTTGACAATCCATTAAACTTGTCATATGCTATGAGTGAGATCTCCCATATAGCATCATTTCAATCTCAACATAGTAACTATGCATGTCGCATTAAAATAAATCCCATTTGCACTTATGGCATAGATGACGAGATGATGGTCATTGGCTTTTGTTTTTCATGTGATGATATTGCCATGCTTCCTTTACATGATTTGCTCAATTCATCTACTATGCCATGCCATGATCGCGATGTTCCAAATATGCATTGTTTTGGATGTTGTCAATATTCTCCAAGTGATGTTTCCATTAATGCTCATGAGGAGACCCCCATAGTTTCCTCATACATATTAGGAAATTTTGATGCATCCCATACTTGGCATGATTCCCATAATTGCTTGCACCATATGCATTCCACGCATAACAATGCTCTAGATATTTCCCATGACGATTACACAATTTGAGTCTCCATTATGCTATACATCACAACAAACCTATCATGATGGATGACATGTTTCTATATCATGCATCTCATTTATTTGAGCATTGGATATTTTGTGCTAACCAACACAAGCACGTGCGCATCATGATGGATGATGTGTACATCTACCACACACACACAATTTTCCCTTTGTCTTCGTTTTGTGTAGGTACTCACGTATACTCATCAACCTCTCAATCCCAAGAGTTGACGAAAAGAGCTCTTGAGAGCAACGACGATTTGGGATCCCGTGGACTATCCTTACCACCGTTCTCTTCGTGCAACGTCTACGCGCATCTATTCTACTTGTCTCTCACATGGCTATGCGCTATATACCGCTTATCGCTTCATGCTCATTTTACCGTGTTCACTTTGCATGCTATGCCTTTGCCATGCAATTGTGACCCTTGCTTGCATCTACCCATGATTCATCATTATGCTACTCCTATGTGTATTTGCATGCTTGGTGGAGATCCTTGTTGCTATTGCCATGTTTATCATGTGCCTCGTGCTATTGATGCTATTTCGCTCATATCTTGCTTTCATGCTTGTGCTATGTCATGTGAATTATTCATGCACACTATTTGCACCCATGACATGCTTGCTATGATTCCCTCTAGTATGTTGCATCTTCGCACTACTAGCTCACACCACTTGATTGCTATGATTGCTTGCTTTGTCGCATCACCCATGTTCCATCATTACTTGCTTTCTTGGGTTGATGACGTATATGTTCATGCCTCTCACATGATATATTTTGTTCATTGCCGCTTGCCTCCAATTGTTGCATCTATGCTTATTGATCATGGAGACTTGGAAACTTTACTTATGATGCATCCTTGCTTGATTGAGCCTATTGTATTTGGTTGTTCTCGCATCATCTGCCTCCATACTATGAAATGCTCCCTTGTCCTTTCTTATGATGAGCATGATACATACACTTGTTGGGTATCTCACCATTCGAATGATAGGTGTTGCATTTGCACTAACCTCATTTGTTTTTCCGAGTGTTTGTCATGTTCTTTCATTTTGAAGGATTCACAAGGTGGCACCATCATGAAACACCTTGGTCATGTGAGGGCGTACATGATGCACAACACCAACATTTTCGACATCCTCATAAAGGTGAACTCTTTCCCTTTGAGCCCTCCTCAATTACACATATTGGATGGGTCATTCTTTCATTGTTGTTTCATTCTTCTTGTCTACATGTTGCACCTATTGGATGGAGGACCGACATTGAAGATTGGCTCTATGGACCTTCGCATTGAGGAGCGCTTGGACTTATTGGATAAACCTTCGAACCAACACTTCTACCACGACATTGAGCTATGGTACAACACCACCCATAACAAATTTGCATGTTATGCATGGATTGTCTCACATTATGATTGCCTTGTTACATCTTGTATTTCGATGTCATCCGTGATATATGAGCTTGTGCATTTCCTTAGCAAATTTGTTGTGATCTTTCTTGATGGCATATTCATACATCATGATCATATTGCCCACCATCAATTGCATGATAACAAAGTGACATTGCACACCAATTACCATGTTCATGCTTTTGATACACCGTCTCATTATGACATCATTTTGCACAATGGTTGCATTGATCATTTTCACAACACAATTTTGTGCACAATGAATGTTTTTTCTCCCATGAATGCTTTGCATGCCTTTCCATATCTTTTGGATAAGCTTCATGAACCTTGTCATGATCAATCTTGTTGCACGGACTCATTCTTACATGATGGACACCTTGTGTGCGCTAACTATTGTATTTCCAAGTGTCGTTTGTGTTTCCTCTTTGTGCATGTGTACCACTTCGGAGACACCTTGGAGTACTTGGATTGCGCCATGTCTTCCACTTCGTCCAACTACAAGTCCATCCACGACAACCGTTTCCATGGTGATGAGGTTTTCGATCTGAGGTCGGATCTTTCCCAAGGGAGGGGAGATGATGCGGAGCATCCTATGATCATCCCCATGTACACTACGACTTCTCCCCAAGCCCCTAGTGCCCACATCTTGAGACCTCAAGCATACGCCATTGGACACAAGGTGAACTCGCTCCTTTCCGAATCTTCCCTTTCCGCATGTAAGACACGGATGCTACCTCAAGCGCGGACCTTGTGCATACTCAGGTCCATCCGAGGAGATCATGGAGAGCCTACGGGCCAAGGCCGAGTGCTCGCGGGAGTGAGGGAAGGAGAGCTAGCTGCTATAGCCCGAGCGGTACTACTGCCCACACCAAGTGGTACTACCGCTGAAGGCCCGCAAGCGGTACTACCGCCCAACACCCGCTCTACTGCCGCTCAACCCGACAAACTCCTATGATCGAGCGGTGTGGGTCCGGCACTACCGCCTGTCCAAGCGGCACTACTGCTTAAGCGGTACTACCGCCCGATGTCCGGTACTACCGCCCTGCCTGTGCGCAGAGCACGGGCCAACGACCCATATATCCCCCCTCTCACTTACCCCTTCATGGGCTTAGACTATATATACTCCCCCTCATCCTCCTAGTTAGGGTTAGCGTTGGTTTAGCTCATTTGAGAGATAGAGCTATGCTCATCCATATCGGATCTACTCCATGAGAGAGACCGCAGACTCTACGGAGAAGAACCCTTTGGATTCAAGACCTCCTTTTGGAGAAGAACTTCAAGACCTCCTCAAGGAGAATACCGGCTACCTATGTATCGTGCCTAGTTGATTGTGTATCGTGTACCTTCCTTTGTGTTCATGGTTCTAGCGCATGTGTGATCATACTTGTTGGTTTGAGTGTTCTATTGTGTTCCCCTTGTGATTTTCCTCTCGTTTCCATCCTCGTGTTCTTCGCGTTCTTCGCGGGATCCGCTCCTTTCGTGAAAGATCGGCCTATAGGGTTCTACCCTACATCACCTTCCTCCTCAAAACCCTAAATTTCGCTCCTCCGTGCACCGGACGTGTCCGGCCCGCGCCGGACAACGTCCGCTCCGCCCTGCCGCTACCACGTGGCACGACGTGGTTCGTCCACCGCCTTCCTCCTCCGCCGGCCTGGGAGAGCCCGCGTGCGGCCCCCCCGAGCCCATTGCCACTGCGCCGCCTCAAGCCGAAGCCCGCCGCCTTCCTCCACGCGTCCGGCCGCCCGAGCCTCCCGGCGCTGCCGCGCGCCATTGCCGGTGACCGCCCCGCGCCGGCGACGCCGTCCCTCCACCGGCCGCACCTCGCCGCCCCAAGTCCGCCAGCGACCGCGCCGACCACCGCCGACGCCGCCCCGTCCTCCTCCGGCCCCGGCGACCTCCTCCCCATTCGGCGAGCTTCTTCCACTACTCCGGCGACCCCTCTTCTCTGGCGAACCTCGGGCGACGCGCACTTCTATAGTACCCGAACCCTAGATCTCAGATCCACTTCTCGGGGTTGACTTTTTCCCCTCTCTAGTTATTTTTTTGCAAACTTTGACTCATCAGAACTTCCTCACCGTGGCTCTAATTCGTGCGTGTAGCATATCAAAATGTTCGTCTCGACGAGTACATCATTTCGTCTCATTGCATAATTTTCATTTGAGCTAATCTTGGTGCCCGAAATGCTGTTGGAAGAGGGCTATGTGATGATAGTTTCAGATCTGTTTTAGCAAATGCACTTTTGTCATTTTTGCCATGATTAATGTGTGCATGCTATGATCCTGAGCTCTACATGGGTTTTGCAATATGCCATGCCATCTTTACAGGGGTGTATGCCATGTATTTTTTTGATCTATGTGGTGACTAGCACAAGCATGCAAAGTAGCTTACTCAATGATGCTGATTTCAGGGACTTCGAATTTCAGTAAGTCCTTGCCCTGTCATTATTTTTATGCCATATGTTCATGTTGTTTCCTAGTGATCCGTGCCTCTTTTGAGCATGATCAGTAAGGAGGCTTTGTAGATAATGTTTTTCTCTATCCATCCATGTCTTTGTTTGCAATTATGGAGCACCCTAGCTTGAGTCAATCGAGCTCTACTTTTTCTATAAAATGTTCCTGGCAGATTGTTAACATGTTTAGCAATTTTGCCGAGCTTGTTGTTGTTGATCCGTGCATGCTATGTCATTGTTCTTGCCATGTCTAACTTCTATGCCATGTCTATTTGCTTGGTGTATGCTTAGTTTGTCATGCAATGCCTCTTATTGAGTGCATCGAGCTTGTAAACATGCCTACTTGATAACTGTTTTGCCATGCTCCAGTTTTTCACAAAGTCTGAACATGTTTATGTTTTTGCTATGTTCACATGCTTGCAATGGTATTTTCTAATCCCTTTTGGCTCATGGTCACTAAGGGACTTTTGTTGCATGCTTTGAGTAGCTTCATACTATGCCTTGCTTTGCCATGATATGTTCCTGTAGCATGTAGTTATCGTGCTCTAAACTTTGCTTCCTGGTGATAAATTCCTGACATGCTGTTAATTCCACTAAGTCTGAAACATGTAATCTTTTGCACTTTTTCCATGCTTGTTTGAACCTGTTAATGAGTGAATTAGCCGTAGCTCAGTGTTCATCTTTTGTCAAGCATCATGAGTGGATCCCTGCCATGTATTTTTTTTGCCATGTTTGAGTGCAGTAGCTTATTTATCTTGATGCATTTAGAAGGCTACTTGCTGTTAATCGCAGACCGGTGCCATATTTGTTTTGCTTGCCATTTCCAAACCGTGCATCCAATTCCGGTGATCTTTATATCGATTTCGACCGAAATCACCTCAACTTTCCAGTGGAACTCTTGGATTTCCAAGTTGAGGCCAGGTTCAATCATTTCTTTCCAAATCTTGCCTATGCATCACATATCGCATCCCGCATATCATACCATGTTGGCATCATGTTGCTTGAGCATTGCACGTGGTTGATTGTGTTCCCTTTTTGCTTGTTTTTCTCGTTTGGTTAGAGCCTAGAGATGAGTACGTGAACGAGGAGCCCGTTGAGTACGCCTATGAGGATCAAGGCAACTCTAAGAACTTTGCAGGCAAGAAGACCATACCCTCGAAATCACTTCTATCTTTGCTTGCTAGATGCTCGCTCTTTTGCTATGCCTATGCTACGATACCTACTACTTGCTTATCATGCCTCCCATATTTCCATGTCAAACCTCTAACCCACCTTGTCCTAGCAAACCGTTGTTTGGCTATGTTACCGCTTTGCTCAGCCCCTCTTATAGCGTTGCTAGTTGCAGGTGAAGATTGGAGATCGTTCCTTGTTGGAACTTGTTTATTGTTGGGATATCACCATATTATCTTGTTTATCTTAATGCACCTATATACTTGGTAAAGGGTGGAAGGCTCGACCTTATGCCTAGTGTTTTGTTCCACTCTTGCCGCCCTAGTTTCCGTCATATCGGTGTTATGTTCCCGGATTTTGCGTTCCTTACACGGTTGGGTTATAATGGGAACCCCTTAACAGTTCGCCTTGAATAAAACTCCTCCAGCAATGCCCAACCTTGATTTTACCATTTCCACCTAGCCTCTTTTTCCCTTGGGTTTCCGGAGCCCAAGGGTCATCTTTATTAAACCACCCGGGCCAGTGCTCCTCTGAGTGTTGGTCCAAACTAGAGCCCCTTGCAGCGCCACCTCGGGGAAACTCGAGGGTTGGTTTTAGTTGTACGGATTGCTTATCCGGTGTGCCCTGAGAACGATATATATGCAGCTCCTATCGGGATTTGTCGGCACATTCGGGCGGTGTTGCTGGACTTGTTTTACCATTGCCGAGGATGTCTTGTAACCGGGATGCCGAGTCTGATCAGATTGTCTTGGGAGAAGGAATATCCTTCGTTGACCGTGAGAGCTTGTGATGGGCTAAGTTGGTACTCCCCTGCAGGGATTTGAACTTTCGAAAGCCGTGCCCGCGATGAAGACTCTCGCCATTACTACGTGTCTTTCCCCGATGATCAGTAGTGGTGCCCAGTTGGGGCGATCAGGGACTTTGTCGCATTTGGGGTTGATCTTTATTTTGGTTCCGTAGTCGGACCTTGAGTGTATTTGGATGAATGTAATGACTTATTTATGTATTCGTGTGATGTGGCGAGTGTAAGCCAACTATGTACCTTTCCCCTTTATTTGTGTACATGGGTTGTCTGTGAAGATTACCTCACTTGCGTCATTGCTTTCTATGCGGTTATGCCTCTAAGTCGTGCTTCGACACGTGGGAGATATAGCTGCATCGAGGGCGTTACACTAGCCATAACGACAAGCAAGCAAACTAACGCACGAGCAAACAAAAAGCAAGCGGGCAAAAAGAGGCAAATAGAGGAGGATAGGGAGAGAGAGGGCAAATAAAACGGCAAGGGCGAAGTGGGGGAGAATAAAAAGAGAGGCAAATGGCAAATAATATAATGCGGGATATAAGGGTATGTGATGGGTACTTGGTATGTTGACTTTTGCGTAGACCTCCCCGGCAACGGCGCCATAAATCCTTCTTGCTACCTCTTTTAGCACCGCATTGGTTTTCCCCGAAGAGGAAGGGATGATGCAGCAAAGTAGCGTAAGTATTTCCCTCAGTTTTTGAGAACCAAGGTATCAATCCAGTAGGAGGCTACGCGCGAGTCCCTCGCACCTACACAAAACAAATAAATCCTCGCAACCAACGCAAATAGGGGTTGTCAATCCCTATAGGGCCACTTACGAGAGTGAGATCTGATAGATATGATAAGATAATATTTTTGGTATTTTTATGATAAAGATGCAAAGTAGAATAAAGGCAAAGTAAATAACTAAGTAGTAGGATATTAATATGATAAAGATAGACTCGGGGGCCATAGGTTTCACTAGTGGCTTCTCTCGAGAGCATAAGTATTCTACGGTGGGTGAACAAATTACCGTTGAGCAATTGACAGAATTGAGCATAGTTATGAGAATATATAGGTATGATCATGTATATAGGCATCACGTCCGAGACAAGTACACCGACTCCTGCCTGCATCTACTACTACTACTCCACTCATCGACCACTATCCAGCATGCATCTAGAGTATTAAGTTAAAAACAGAGTAACGCCTTAAGCAAGATGACATGATGTAGAGGGATAGACTCATGCAGTATGAAGAAAACCCCATCTTGTTATCCTCGATGGCAACAATACAATACGTGCCTTGCTGCCCTTACTGTCATCGGGAAAGGACACCGCAAGATTGAACCCAAAGCTAAGCACTTCTCCCATTGCAAGAAAGATCAATCTAGTAGGCCAAACAAAACTGATAATTCGAAGAGACATGCAAAGATAACCAATCATACATAAAAGAATTCAGAGAAGATTCAAATATTATTCATAGATAGACTTGATCATAAACCCACAATTCATCGGTCCCAACAAACACACCGCAAAAAGAAGATTACATCGAATAGATCTCCACAAGAGAGGGGGAGAACATTGAATTGAGATCCAAAAAGAGAGAAGAAGCCATCTGTGACGCCCCCGATTCAATCGTACACTAATCATGCACGCAAATGTGTACGATCAAGATCAGGGACTCACGGGAAGATATCACAACACAACTCTACAAATAAAATAAGTCATACAAGCATCATAATACAAGCCAGGGGCCTCGAGGGCTCGAATACAAGTGCTCGATCATAGACGAGTCAGCGGAAGCAACAATATCTGAGTACAGACATAAGTTAAACAAGTTTGCCTTAAGAAGGCTAGCACAAACTGGGATACAGATCGAAAGAGGCGCAGGCCTCCTGCCTGGGATCCTCCTAAACTACTCCAGGTCGTCGTCGTCAGCCTGCACGTGGTAGAAGGCACCTCCAATGTAGTAGTCGTCGTCGACGCTGGGTCCTGGCTCCTGGACTCCAGCATCTGGTTGCGACAACCAGAAGGAAAGGAAAGGGGAAAAAGGGGGGAGAAAGCAACCGTGAGTACACATCCAAAGTACTCGCAAGCAAGGAACTACACTACATATGCATGGGTATATGAGTAAGGAGGCCATATCAGTGGACTGAACTGCAGAATGCCAGAATAAGAGGGGGATAGCTAATCCTGTCGAAGACTACGCTTGTGGCAGCCTCCGTCTTGCAGCATGTAGAAGAGAATAGATTGAAGTCCTCCAAGTAGCATCTCCAAGTAGCATATCTAGGTAGCATCTCCAAGCGCATCTCCAGTCGCATCGCATAGCATAATCCTACCCGGCGATCCTCTCCTCGTCGCCCTGCGGAAAAGCGATCACCGGGTTGTCTGTGGAACTTGGAAGGGTGTGTTTTATTAAGTATCCGGTTCTAGTTGTCATAAGGTCAAGGTACAACTCCAAGTCGTCCTGTTACCGAAGATCACGGCTATTCGAATAGATTAACTTCCCTGCAGGGGTGCACCACATAGCCCAACACGCTCGATCCCATTTGGCCGGACACACTTTCCTGGGTCATGCCCGGCCTCGGAAGATCAACACGTCGCAGCCCCACCTAGGCAAAACAGAGAGGCCAGCACGCCGGTCTAAACCTAAGCGCACAGGGGTCTGGGCCCATCGCCCATAGCACACCTGCACGTTGCGAGGGCGGCCGAAAGCAGACCTAGCCTAGTGGCGTTCCAGTCCAATTCGGCGCGCGCCGCTCCGTCGCTGACGTCTGAAGTGCTTCGGCTGATACCACGACGTCGGGATACCCATAACTACTCCCGCGTAGATGGTTAGTGCGTATAGGCTCGTAGCCGACTCAGATCAAATACCAAGATCTCGTTAAGCGTGTTAAGTATCCGCGAACGCCGAACGGGGCCAGGCCCACCTGTCTCCTAGGTGGTCTCAACCTGCCCTGTCGCTCCGCCACAAAGTAACAGTCGAGGGCCGTCGGGAACTCAGGCCCACCACTACCTGGATGGAGCCACCTGCCCCTTCAGCCCCCATCTCCAAACAGTATCACAGGTAATGTAACAGTGTAAAGTATATAGTATATGCCCGTGATCACCTCCCGAAGTGATCACAGCCCAGTAGTATAGCATGGCAGACGGACAAGAGTGTAGGGCCACTGATGGAACACTAGCATCCTATACTAAGCATTTAGGATTGCGGGTAAGGTATCAATGACTGTAGCAGCAATGACAGGCTATGCATCAGAATAGGATTAACGGAAAGCAGTAACATGCTACACTACTTTAATGCAAGCAGTATAGAGTAGAATAGGCGATATCTGGTGATCAAAGGGGGGGCTTGCTTGGTTGCTCTGGCAAGAGAGAGGGGTCGTCAACTCCGCAGTCGAACTGGTCAGCAGCAGCGTCAGTCTCGTAGTCTACCGGATAGAAGAGGGGGAAGAAATAATGAATACAGAGCAAACAAAGCATCACAAAATATAACAAGGCAATACGCGGTGTTCGGTGTGCCCTAACGCGGTAGTAGGTGATACCGGTTAAGGGGGGAAACATCCGGGAAAATATCCCCGGTGTTTCGTGTTTCCGGGCAGAGGAGCCGGAGGGGGAAAGTTGTGAGTTTGATATGTTAGGGGTGTGTGGCGGACGAACGGGTTGCGTAACCGGATTCGTCTCGTCGTTCTGAGCAACTTTCATGTTGAAAATATTTTAATCCGAGTTACGGATTAAAAGATATGATTTTTAAAAGATTTTAATAATTTTGGAATTTAATTAATTATTTAAATAAATTCGAAATTAGATTTATGACATCAGCATGATGTCATGCTGGCGTCAGCAGTCAACATGGTTGACTGGTCAACCTGACCAGTGGGCCCCACTGGTCAGTGACAAATTTTAATTTAACAATTTAATTAAATTAATCAAAATTAATTAGTGGGTGGGCCCCACTGTCATACTAATTAATTAGATAATTAACAGTAGTTAATTAGGTTAATTAATCATTAGGTTAATTAATCTTAATCGTTTATTTTAATCAGAATTAATTAAGTTAATTAATTAATTAATTATTTTTATTACTTATTATCATATTTTATTTTATATTTTTCTTTTAATTCTTTAATTCCCTTTTTTTTTAACTAAAACGTTCTGGGGCGCGGGCCC